>NC_092287.1:1722824-1735324 GCF_036320965.1 Panulirus ornatus
AGCAGTGATGTCTGGTGGCGCTGCTGCAGGTTCACTGCGGAAGGATCCAAAGTGAACTGCTTCTCTGACACGAAATATTTTCTGTGACTCATAACGTATGAGGAGAGTTGTGTGTGAGGCGGAGAAGCCAGCACCATTTATCACCTCATTGTCCGGGCGATGAGGTGAAACAATGTCCTTGGCTGTCCAAACTGACGGTATTATCCCTATGTAAGGGACGGACGGTGAGAAACAGACATGGAGGGAGGGGAATAGACGGTAAAGACAGTTTAAGTTTAGACAGAAGGATTGTCAACAGACGGGGATATCGTCCTGTGACATTTAGGGATGGAGGTGAAGACGTCAAAATGACGATGTTTTGTAAGAAAAATAAAAAAAAGGGAAAATGTTACGCAGCAGTCATCTAACCCCCCCCCCCCCCCATTACTTTAATTAAGAGAGGGAAAGAATGAGCAAATGTAATTTTCACACAAATAGTAAGGAGTGTGAGTGCTCTCTCTCTCTCTCTCTCTCTCTCTCTCTCTCTCTCTCTCTCTCTCTCTCTCTCTCTCTCTCTCTCTGCCATGCCAATTACATGACAGTCGCTCTCCGTGACAACAATACCTCTACACCCTCTGACCCGTGTTATGCAGCATGACGAACACGGTCATGAACTGTGGTGTCAAACGACCAACATCTTCAGTTTTCCCTCTCTCACATCGCTGAGGGCCATGTTCAAGTCTTTACCAGTAAAACTGACTTCATCTTTATTGGGATTTTATCATATATTTGGTTCATGATTGATGAATACCCAGTGATGCAGGAGCTTGGACCTCTTGTCGCTCCAGATAGCTGGCTTACAGCCAGACCAGCCCTTTATATTCCGCTTACTGACTGGTCGATAGCCTAGTGCCTGGTGGAGGGTGAGGGACTGGTCGACAGCCTGGTGCCTGGTGGAGGGTGAGGGACTGGTCGACAGCCTAGTGCCTGGTGGAGGGTGAGGGACTGGTCGATAGCCTAGTGCTGGTGGAGGGTGAGGGACTGGTCGACAGCCTGGTGCCTGGCGAAGGATGAGGAACTGGTCGACAGGTTGGTGCCCGACGGAGGATGAGGAACTGGTTGATATCTTGGTGCCTGGTAGATGTATATTGGGCTAGGGTGTAGAGTGCAGAAGGGCGTAACCCTCTGCTACAGGCAGAAGCACCCATGGCCCGGAGCCTCTCGACCAGACACTGTCGAGCTGGGTGACACCACACCCATACAGTGAGGGGTCAGACCTGCTGAGGTCAAGGGGAGGTCGGGTCACAGTGCTACGCTCTCAAGACACCACACAGGAATGCCTTCCCACTCGGGTACTTACAGACGGTACAGGAAAATGTAACCCACCTACGTGGTGGTAAAGGGATTTCAAAAAGTTACACTGGGAAAAATTCTACTGCTAATTAAACAATATCCAGTGGAAAAATACTTTCCGTTTTTCCTCTTTCGTGCGGGTCAATATCGTCGAGAAGAGAGAAAAAAAAAATAATGGAAAGCTTGGAGGAAATGATTTGATACGAGAAGATAAAACTGTAAGGCGTACAGAAAAGTGAGGAAGGTAAACAGAATTAGGAGGGAGGAGGAAGACTGGTGAGGGAGGAGGAAGACTGGTGAGGGAGGAAGGGAGGAGGAAGACTGGTGAGGGAGGAAGGGAGGAGGAGGAGAAGGTATAGACAGACAGAAAAAATGATGATGAGAAGGAAAGGAAGAGAGAGAGAGAGAGAGAGAGAGAGAGAGAGAGAGAGAGAGAGAGAGAGAGAGAGAGAGAGAGAGAGATAATAAGTTGATCCATCTACTGCAGTTACCATTACGGCAGACGATAGATAATAGTAGACGGTAGATGGTAGACACGACAATCAGTACACCGGAATAAGCAAGACTTGACGGACACCATGGCAGAGTTAACCCCACACACACCTGACTTACGTCCACACCTTGTGTATCAAGTATCATAAGTTGTGTATCAAGTATCATAAGTTGTGTATCAAGTATCATAAGTTGTGTATCAAGTATCATAAGTTGTGTATCAAGTATCATAAGTGGTTTATCAAGTATCATAAGTTGTGTATCAAGTATCATAAGTTGTGTATCAAGTATCATAAGTTGTGTATCAAGTATCATAAGTTGTGTATCAAGTATCATAAGTTGTGTATCAAGTATCATAAGTTGTGTATCAAGTATCATAAGTTGTGTATCAAGTATCATAAGTTGTTTATTAAGTATTCATATCAGCCAAACACTTCTTCCTTCCTTTCTTCACAGACCAGGTCTACAGTGACCACCCCACAACATCCCAACATATACAAGTCTTAAATAATATTTTTTTTTCGTCTTTGTCCCATCCAATAACAAGATGACCCGATGCATAATAATTAACTGATTTACATATTCCCTTTTTTTCATTCATGAGTTTAAGCCTTGACCTCACACCTGCCCGGCTCTCCTGCTTCTTATTTACAACATCCACAACCACAACAACAACAAAAACAACAACAACAACAACAAAACTGCGTTTGTTTGTGTTTAGCTTGGCTCGTGTGGGTCAGGTTGTCCTGTAGGGGTCGAACTGCCATAGATATAACTCATAACTCTGACCCTTAAGGTACCTCGACCTACGTCAGAAGTACTGAAGGCTTTCATAGCCATAGCTACAAGTCAGAACACTGACCTTTAAGGGATCTGGTTTATACAAATATAGACCTTAGGCACAGAGGGCATAGAGGCCCCACGCCCCTAGCCTAACAGGGCAAAGTGAGCTATAATGCATGTCATGATATTCACCACAGCTAAATCTTTGTTAGACTTTATACAAGCTAAGCTGTTAAGTCGCTGGCCATTCCAACTTAAGCTGATTAAGGCTTAGTAGGTCTGCTCTCTGGATACGGTTTCACAAACTTAAAGAAGTTCTGTATTTTTCTATACCCGAGAAAGCATTTCTAAATGTAGGAAATGTGCATATATAAACTGGTCTATTCCTATACGCAAATACAGTAAAGTAATACAGTTGTATTGCATGAGAATACAGTGTCATAAAACAGTAATTAATCCCACTGATGAGGACTGATCTAATCTGCTGGTAGCGGTGGCTGGCCTGTATTTATATCATCCTCATTAAACGCTTTACTGAAATCTAAATTATGTTGTATGCAAATGAGATCGCCCTTACAACCACACATGTTATTTCCATTCATCAGATCTTCGAATCTAATTTCGTTAGGATGATAAAGTGATCCTTAACTATGATAACTATTATCATCTCTTTAGGAAATTAATATTAGAGAATTATCAGTTATCTTGGATATCATTAGACAAGATTACAGTTATCCGTTATCTAGGTTATCAGTAGACCACATTATTGTTATCAGTTATGTTGCAGACCTTTATCCAAGATAACAGCTCGGTTATCTTGACGGCTTCCTCTTCTTTCATTTAAATTTCCTTCAGAGATGGTCGGTCATGTTCACAGCTGTGGGGAAGGCACTGGTGGCACTGTACATGAAGTCACTGTTATTACAGACACTGCAGAGGAAAGACACTGTAATCAGTGGCACTGTACACGAAGACACTGCTGTTAGTGGCAGTGGCACTGTAACTAGTGGCACTGCCAGGGTAAACAGTTGTGTTCACAACCACTATGACAACACCAGGTGTGCAGTGCTGCCACACCCGGCCTGGGATCGAACCCCCTGTGAGCCATCCATCGAGGCAGGGTCTCCCACTGAGCCACACAGACACATGAGCCACATAATGAAGTACATAACCCACACAATGCTGCTCACAGGTACCACGACTCTGTCTGGTGTATACACGTTCCTCCCGTTATGACGGCATCTTCCTCCTTGTCTCGTAACGGTGGGGACCAACGGTGTTCTAACGGTAGACCAACAGTACCGGCCAACAGTACGTACTGCCAAACAGTGCTGGCTAACGGTACTGACCAATAGTACTGGCTAACAGTACTGACCAACAGTACTGCCAAACAGTACTGGCCAACAGTGCTGGTCAACGGTGCTGACCAACAGTGCTGGCTAACGGTACTGACCAACAGTACTGGCCAACATTGCTGGCTAACGGTACTGACCAACAGTACTGGCCAACAGTGCTGGCTAACGGTACTGACCAACAGTACTGGCCAACAGTGCTGGCTAACGGTACTGACCAACAGTACTGGCCAACAGTGCTGGCTAACGGTACTGACCAACAGTACCGGCCAACAGTACTGACCAACAGCAGTTGATGTCCTTTACTGTTGTCCTGATGTGGCCACAAGTAAGGGAAGGTATCCACTCCCGAGTCCCTCCCAAAACACATATTCCAACACCTTATTTCCCACACGATAATATTCACATCTAAACCTTCTCCCTCATTGTGACCCAGTCATTAACATCATTGTGACCCAGTCATCATCATCATTGTGACCCAGTCATTAACATCATTGTGACCCAGTCATCATCATCATTGTGACCCAGTCATTAACATCATTGTGACCCAGTCATCATCATCATTGTGACCCAGTCATTAACATCATTGTGACCCAGTCATCATCATCATTGTGACCCAGTCATTAACATCATTGTGACCCAGTCATCATCATCATTGTGACCCAGTCATCATCATCATTGTGACCCAGTCATCATCATCATTGTGACCCAGTCATCATCATCATTGTGACCCAGTCATCCTCATCATTGTGACCCAGTCATTAACATCATTGTGACCCAGTCATCATCATTGTGACCCAGTCATCATCATCATTGTCCCCCAGTCATCATCATCATTGTGACCCAGTCATTAACATCATTGTGACCCAGTCATCATCATCATTGTGACCCAGTCATTAACATCATTGTGACCCAGTCATCATCATCATTGTGACCCAGTCATCAACATCATTGTGACCCAGTCATCAACATCATTGTGACCCAGTCATCATCATCATTGTGACCCAGTCATCATCATCACTGTGACCCAGTCATCATCATCACCGCACATATCCTTGTGTTGACTTTCGTCATTCGTGTATAAGATGGAAACTGCAATTTGTCGAGGTCCCCTTGTAAGCTGATGCAGTTCCTCTTCTTCGCGCTGTACCTCCCGTGTGTGTGTGTGTGTGTGTGTGTGTGTGTGTGTGTGTGTGTGTGTGTGTAACAAGACCAGCAGTGTGCACTATATGATTTACCGAGGCTTGGGACCAGCCGTTCTAAAATCTTCCTTGGTATGGAGATGAGGCACTTCATCACGTTACGGGCCCAAGCTGAAGCCTTGCAGGAATTATAGCTCTGCCTCAGCACGGTATAGGTGGTGACGTGTGATGACGTAAGCTTCATGGTGACGTATGATGACGTGACTACATTTTAGATGGTGACGTACGATGACGTAAGATCACTGTAGATAATGACGTATGATGACGTAAGCTTCATTAAAGGTGGTGACGTTAGATTTTTTCATTCTTAAAGTAATACCTATACTGTCACTGGCGAGACTCTACCGTTAACAGTAGTGGCATGACCTTACCGTTAACAGTAGTGGCATGACCTTACCGTTAACAGTAGTGACATGACCTTACCGTTAACAGTAGTGACATGACCTTACCGTTAACAGTATGTTTTGTTCTGTTGGTAATGGGCTGCTGGCAGGTACCCGGGACCCGTACTGGACCATCAAGATGCAATATCCATTCGTCTATCGATCTATCTATCTTTTTAGATAATAATTTGGACTCGATGATATATATATATATATATATATATATATATATATATATATATATATATATATATATATATATATCAGTTCTAGATGGTGGTTATATATTTAACTAAGGACCAATCGTGCACAATTCTAAGTACAATTTATATGTAGTAATTTGTACATATGTCGTTCTAAGACTGGAACCAAATTCATAAATGTTTCTTCAGGTTTGTGTTGTGAGCCAGACTGCTTAACCCCCCCCCCCACTCCTCCAACACCAACATCCCTCCAACACCAGCAACATCCCTCCAACACCAAACACCACGTTACTGTACCGCCAACATTAAACCCCACTCCAACACCTCTCCAACGTCATGTTACTATATCTCCAACACCCATACCAACACCCCACCCCTCCAACACCAAGTTACTACACCATCTCCAACACCCCTCCAACACCCACACCAACACCCCTCCAACACCCACATCAACACTCTCCCCACAAGCCACCGTAATTCTCGTCCTTCTCAAGCAAATGTTAGGTTTATGTTTCCTGACCTCCAGACCTATAGATCAGGGGGCAACCAAGTGGTGTGGGGTGCCACACACACACACACTCTCTCTCTCTCTCTCTCTCTCTCTCTCTCTCTCTCTCTCTCTCTCTCTCTCTCTCTCTCTCCACTAACTTCTCATAGAGGTGGGAGCAGGTCAACTATCATTTGCATTGCCAGTAACAGTGACCCGAGAGAAGGAGTCCAGATGTATACAGAGATGGCTGGATATCTATATAGAGAAGTACAGATGGTTAGATATATATAGAAGTACAGATGGTTAGATATATATTGAAGTACAGATGGTTAGATATATATTGAAGTACAGATGGTTAGATATATATTGAAGTACAGATGGTTAGATATATATTGAAGTACAGATGGTTAGATATATATTGAAGTACAGATGGTTAGATATATATAGAAGTACAGATGGTTAGATATATATTGAAGTACAGATGGTTAGATATATATTGAAGTACAGATGGTTAGATATATATTGAAGTACAGATGGTTAGATATATATAGAAGTACAGATGGTTAGATATATATAGAAGTATAGATCAGTGATGATATCATTAATGATATTTATGATAATATCATCAATGATATCATTAATGTTATCAGTGTCCCCCGAGATATCAAGATATCAGACCCAGGGCCAGATGTGAGGCTTGGCATTATCATCGTTCAAATGTGCTAACACGTCCAGAAGTCGTCAATAATTTCCTTAAACATTGTGGGAAAACTTTAATGATGTGGCCCAGGGTGGCGGGGGACGGGGGGTCATTTGCATGTGAATCACACGCTACACAAGGAAATTAAACGTGAAATCCATAATGACTCACAAGGC
Source organism: Panulirus ornatus (assembly GCF_036320965.1). Taxonomy (NCBI): domain Eukaryota; kingdom Metazoa; phylum Arthropoda; class Malacostraca; order Decapoda; family Palinuridae; genus Panulirus; species Panulirus ornatus. Next base: position 1,729,938 of record NC_092287.1, read on the forward strand.
CGTCCTCACACATTACTCATAATGACTCACAAGGCCGTCCTCACACATTACTCATAATGACTCACAAGGCCGTCCTCACACATTACTCATAATGACTCACAAGGCCGTCTTCACACATTACTCATAATGACTCAGAAAGCCGTCCTCACACATTACTCATAATGACTCACAAGGCCGTCCTCACACATTACTCATAATGACTCACAAGGCCGTCCTCACACATTACTCATAATGACTCACAAGGCCGTCTTCACACATTACTCATAATGACTCACAAGGCCGTCCTCACACATTACTCATAATGACTCACAAGGCCGTCTCACACATTACTCATAATGACTCACAAGGCCGTCCTCACACATTACTCACACTTAACTCATAATGACTCACAAGGCCGTCCTCACACATTACTCATAATGACTCACAAGGCCGTCCTCACACATTACTCATAATCACTCACAAGGCCGTCCTCACACATTACTCATAATGCACTCACAAGGCCGTCCTCACACATTACTCATAATGACTCACAAGGCCGTCCTCACACATTACTCATAATGACTCACAAGGCCGTCCTCACACATTACTCATAATGACTCACAAGGCCGTCTCACACATTACTCATAATGACTCACAAGGCCGTCCTCACACATTACTCATAATGACTCACAAGGCCGTCCTCACACATTACTCATAATGACTCACAAGGCCGTCTCACACATTACTCATAATGACTCACAAGGCCGTCCTCACACATTACTCATAATGACTCACAAGGCCGTCCTCACACATTACTCATAATGACTCACAAGGCCGTCCTCACACATTACTCATAATGACTCACAAGGCCGTCCTCACACATTACTCATAATGACTCACAAGGCCGTCCTCACACATTACTCATAATGACTCACAAAGCCGTCCTCACACATTACTCATAATGACTCACAAGGCCGTCCTCACACATTACTCATAATAACTCACAAGGCCGTCATCACACATTACTCATAATCACTCACAAGGCCGTCCGCACACATTACTCATAATCACTCACAAGGCCGTCCGCACACATTACTCATAATCACTCACAAGGCCGTCCGCACACATTACTCATAATGACTCACAAGGCCGTCCTCACACATTACTCATAATGACTCACAAGGCCGTCCGCACACATTACTCATAATGACTCACAAGGCCGTCCTCACACATTACTCATAATCACTCACAAGGCCGTCCTCACACATTACTCATAATCACTCACAAGGCCGTCCTCACACATTACTCATAATCACTCACAAGGCCGTCCTCACACATTACTCATAATCACTCACAAGGCCGTCATCACACATTACTCATAATCAAAACATTCCCTGAATCAAAACGATGTTAATATTTGAATGTCAAATGAGAGAGAGAGAGAGAGAGAGAGAGAGAGAGAGAGAGAGAGAGAGAGAGAGAGAGAGAGAGAGAGAGAGAGTAACAACAAATTACGTACAATAACCACACACTTGTATTGTTAGAAAGGATCGTGTGTGTTGTCAATATCGAGATTATTTCGTTGTATATTTGGTTCATTGTTAAAGATTACATTATTCCTAAATTCTAGATTTGAAATCTTGGTTTTGTGAGGTCACGTGGTGTGGGGTTGGTCAGGTCAACCTCACAACCCTTGACTGCCCTCACGAACAACACTGTCGACCTGGAGAACAAACTGGTATGGCTCGTGTTGTACATGAACGTTATTATGGAACAGTAAGAACACACACACACACACACACACACACACACACACACGTATGACCGTAGAATGAGTGTACAACCAGGAGAGTGTAGTTAGATATCTGTAGAGTGAGCCACTGGGCAGCAGAGGCCACAGCTTAACAACAGAGCTAGAGTGTCATGTTCCCTGGGGGGGGGGGGGAGGGGAAGGTCAAAGGTCACACGATCATAAAGCTGAATATATCATCCATGTTGTACAAGTCAGGCGATCTTCCCCTAGATCAGGTCCATGTAGGAAGTATATATTAGTACACACTGGGGGAAGACAACACTATCTATAGATACTGGGGGAAGACAACACTATCTATAGATACTGGGGGAAGACAACACTATCTATAGATACTGGGGGAAGACAACACTATCTATAGATACTAGGGGAAGACAACACTATCTATAGATACTGGGGGAAGACAACACTATCTATAGATACTGGGGGAAGACAACACTATCTATAGATACTGGGGGAAGACAACACTATCTATAGATACTGGGGGAAGAAGAAGCTACGCTCACGGAAGAGGAGGGAAGGTGACCCAGCAGGAGCCCACCCACACGTGAGGTAAGTAGACGGTGCACCTCGGCCACGTAGGACCTCCACACACCTTAACCCACCCACACACACACACACACACACACACACACACACACACACACACACCACGCCACCCATTACCCTGCCACACACACACACACACCAGGTCACGTCAGGTCAGGTCAGGTCACCCAGGCCTTAACATGTATCCCTCCTGGCGAAGGATCTGCGTCCCTTACATACACGTCAGTAAAGGTGACGTGTTCCTGTGATGGCCGCTCAGTGAGGCGCTGTGTGTGTGTGTGTGTGTGTGTGTGTGTGTGTGTGTGTGTGTGTGTGTGTGTGTGTGTGTGACGCCCTGGAAGGTGAGGGTAAGGAAGGGAGGCAGTCCTAGCTGTAGCCTGATCCAATTACCTCCAGGATAATCCAGTCATGGTAAGGTGGCTCCTCCTCCTTCTCTCTCTCTCTCTCTCTCTCTCTCTCTCTCTCTCTCTCTCTCTCTCTCTCTCTCTCTCTCTCTCTCTCTCGTGTTCTTCAGTTCACCGTTCACACTGTTCATGCTTCAGTATTGACCATAATACCCATACCTGGTGAAATATAAATGTATGATGTTTCCCGTTTGTGTGTGTGTGTGTGTGTATGTGTGTGTGTGTGTGTGTGTGTGTGTGTGTGTGTGTGTGTGTGTGTCCTCGTGAGGACTGCATTTATATATGTGGATATTTTCACCTGCCGTCATTCCATTTTCGCTCGTGCGATACAGATCTGGTCCTCCGGTCCGGCCAGGTCTGTGCCTTCTCTGTCTCTGTGTGCAGCAGTGGTGCTGCTGTGTTCTTCTGTGTAGCAGTGGTGCTGCTGTGTTCTTCTGTGCAGCAGTGGTGCTGCAGTGTTCTTCTGTGCAGCAGTGGTGCTGCTGTGCTCTTCTGTGCAGCAGTGGTGCTGCTGTGCTCTTCTGTGTAGCAGTGGTGCTGCTGTGCTCTTCTGTGCAGCAGTGGTGCTGCTGTGCTCTTCTGTGCAGCAGTGGTGCTGCTGTGCTCTTCTGTGTAGCAGTGGTGCTGCTGTGCTCTTCTGTGCAGCAGTGGTGCTGCTGTGCTCTTCTGTGCAGCAGTGGTGCTGCTGTGCTCTTCTGTGCAGCAGTGGTGCTGCTGTGCTCTTCTGTGCAGCAGTGGTGCTGCTGTGCTCTTCTGTGCAGCAGTGGTGGTGGTGTTCATGTCGAGCTGTTCTGTACAGCAGTGATGTTATTGTGATGCTGTTCTCCACATAAGAATATAACTACGGTATATCTTCCTCCAAAATACAGTACGTCCTCCTACATACATCCTCCACAATACAGTAGGTCCTCCTAATACATCCTCCACAATACAACAAGTCCTCCTACATACATCCCTCACAATACAGTAGGTCCTCCACAATACAGTACGTCATCCTCCACAATACAGTAGGTCCTCCTCCACACACACCCCACAATACAGTAGGTCAATTATCTTCTCACAGGATCGTGTGGTATTGTATTTGTTCCTCCTAGAGGCAAAAATACTTACATTCAAATTTCCCGAAAACAAACAGAAACATGAACGAATCTTTGCGTGTATGGTAAGCCTTTTCCCATCATGATACGATAGGTGAATAATGAGTACAATCATACCTTGCTTGTCCAATTAGTCTTTTAATTACCCACAGGAAAACAGCTTCATTATAAACAGCATCATGATTATCTTCACATTTTCTATTTTTTTTGAGTAATTTTGTTTCCCTAAAACTCAATCACGTCGAGGTTACCTTGTGTGTGAGGGAGTAATATTGATCACACTATGCTTTATTAACAAGGGAAAAGGGAGTAATATTGATCACAATATGCTTCATCAACAACGGTAAAGGGAGTAATATTGATCACACTATGCTTCATTAACAAGGGTAAAGGGAGTAATATTGATCACAATATGCTTCATCAACAACGGTAAAGGGAGTAATATTGATCACACTATGCTTCGTTAACAACGGTAGAGGGAGTAATATTGATCACACTATGCTTAATTAACAAGGGAAAAGGGAGTAATATTGATCACACTATGCTTCATTAACAAGGGAAAAGGGAGTAATACTGATCATAACCTGCTTTACCTACGTGGGTAGACAGAGTAATATTAACCATAGTCTGCTTCACTTAAAAAGGTAGGGGAAGTACTGCTGGTGTCTATTCGCCAATAGAAGCAGACGCAACCGTACACATGTTGTCTAGTTCTCCAACAACACTATCTATTACGCCAACAAAATCGTCATTTAGTGCAAGATCGAATGACAAAGATCAGAATCCATTTTCTCCAACAACACGAGAGAGAGAGAGAGAGAGAGAGAGAGAGAGAGAGAGAGTGTGTAGCACCGATTATAGTCTCCTTCTCCAACACCAACCAAAGGTCATATATGTAGTGAGAGCTGGTATGGTCTTAGCAAGGGTCGTATATGTATGTAGTGAGGGACAGGAAGAAGGCCATGTAAATATGTACAAAAGTTGGTGAGAGCAGCTAATGTTTTGTTGATTACCCTGCCAGGTGCCCAGGACTACAGCAAGGATGCAAATGAACTGGTTATAATTGCCTTGTTTTGTGTGTTTGATTACCTGTTTGTACTGTACCGTACGGGGTTGGGGGGGGTGTCGTACACTCATGGGGGCCCCGTCTCTCCTGTGTGCGTGTGTGTACATAAACACATGTGTCTGTTTTCTGTGTTTTCTTCTTTCGTTTGTTTTTCTTTACGTTTCTGCGTGTTTGTTATGTAATATATTCTGGGCTCTGAGGTTTCAGGGTTGCACTCCACACGGTAGGAAGGTAAGGTGGACTTCTTTGAGGCGGAAAAGTCCTGCACTCCTTCCGTCCGCTGATAATGATGATAATGATCATGATGATGACAATAATAATGATGATAATGATCATGATGATGACAATAATAATGATGATAATGATGTTGATGATGACAATAATAATGATGATAATGATCATGATGATGACAATAATAATGATAATGATCATGATGATGACAATAATAATGATGATAATGATCATGATGATGACAATAATAA
>NC_092287.1:1737824-1835324 GCF_036320965.1 Panulirus ornatus
GTAGGGTTGCAATTCTTAGCTTGTTACAAGGTTATTATAACCTGCTGACGCTGCATTGGCCTGACGGTAATTGGATTTGTCGCTAATTGGGTCGTCCCAAAGGATAATTGGCAAAGATAATGAGTGGCAAAGTGATTATCCTTGAAGATGTCAGAGTAACATCTAGTCATTAAGATGTCGTCTGCTTCTGGTGATTAGTTTATATATATAAATCTTTCGTAGTTCATTCTTGCATGTTACGATGATCACGAGTTTGACGTCATTTGAGACATTATGCTCAACCTTTTAATCTTCCAGTTTGAAGGAGGATCTTTTATGGACCTGGAAACTGGGAGACATCCAGATGTTGATCACTGGCTGGATAATACACTCGACTTTAATCTTTTTTTTTTCTTCGATGTCTAGGTTCGATGAGGCCAGTCCTCCATGATTGGTGATTATATCACAGTAAAGATATTTGGACAAATGAATCTACGAGGTATGAGAGAGAGAGAGAGAGAGAGAGAGAGAGAGAGAGAGAGAGAGAGAGAGAGAGAGAGAGAGAGAGAGAGAGAATTAGACCTTTAGTGTAGTTTACCTCCATGTTGGGTGATCGCAACAGGTGTATTGTTGTATTATACAGGTGTATTCTGACGGTGTATGACATTCAAGGCATGTTCTTATGACAGTACCTGACACTGTGACATGACAGTACCTGACACTGTGTCATGACGGCACCTGACACTGTGTCATGACGGTACCTGACACTGTGTCATGACAGTACCTGACACTGTGTCATGACAGTACCTGACACTGTGTCATGACAGTACCTGACACTGTGTCATGACGGCACCTGACACTGTGACATGACAGTACCTGACACTGTGTCATGACAGTACCTGACACTGTGTTATGACGGTACCTGACACTGTGACATGTGTGACTCTCTCTCCTAACGGTAACATTTAATACCTTAGGTGCACACACTCCTCCCCACCCACCCCGAGTCCCAGCCTGGGATCGAACCATGGCATCCTAGCTAGCAAATCAACATCGCTGAGCCAAGTGTACCACGAGATTTGTTGTGTGAGTCTTTACTGATCACCACCTCCAACACGGAGGGACCTCTCTCTCTCTCTCCAACATTCCTCTCCCTCTCACACAACCCCACCACAGGGCCACTACCTCTCTCCCAACACCTCCCTCACTCCTCCAACACAGGTAACATTGTGTAGGGCCTTCATAACGGAAGATTACGGGAAAAGGTAAATAAACTTTAAGGAAACTTGGATATGAAAGTTTAGGGCCCAGCTCTCTCTCTCTCTCTCTCTCTCTCTCTCTCTCTCTCTCTCTCTCTCTCTCTCTCTCCACATAGCTACCCGACGTTTCAACAAGAAATTCTTGACAAATTTCGTTTGTCAGCCAATTACTTCGTCTTCTTTCCCTGGACTTCAGGCAATGATAAATGACTTGAGACTTGAGTGTGAGCAAGTACTTAATGGGAAAGGCGCTCATGGGAAACGGAGAGACCCTGACGAGAGTACAATGGAAAACTGGCTCAAGATTGTAAAAGAATTACTAAGAATAAACAAAGTATTAAGACAGGAATATTAGAGGAATTATACACGCGACTGAATAGGTAGAATATATATATATATATATATATATATATATATATATATATATATATATATATATATATATATATATATATATATATACGGGATTTCATGGATAGAAAAACAGCAGAAACGAAATAATATTTTCTAAAAACGGCAAAAAAGTAACATTTCATCAGATAAGAACGCTCGTCATATTAGGGAAACATGTATCAAAATTAGTCGGTAATATAATTCTACAAAATACACACGAGATATTGTAGAACAAACAGAATAAAAAACGAGAGTTCTACGATAATGTCATTTATGCCATCAGTTGATAATGTCAATTAATGAAACCAGAAAATGGTAGACTGGTGTACCACATTACTGCAGGAACCGTGGTACATTGCCACGATACCTCGACCGTATCTTACGACGATACAAAATATTGTAGCTATTGTAGAGACAGACGACACTTGCATCATCCCTCGGGAGGCAGTGGAAAGGGGGGGGTAAGACAGTGGCATAGTAGAGCAAGACTGAAGGTGCAGAGATATACGGGTGAATAACCCGGCAGTTAGTGTGGCATTCTGGTCCTTGTTTGCGCTGTGGCCATCTGTAAACAGACTTGCTGCTTCTTGGTTCGTCAAGACACCATTGTGTGTGTAATGACCTGTTTGTACTGTACGGGGGGAGTACCACACTGGTGGGGCCCCAGCACTTGTACTGTACGGGGGGAGTACCACACTGGTGGGGCCCCAGCACTTGTACTGTACGGGGGGAGTACCACACTGGTGGGGCCCCAGCACTTGTACTGTACGGGGGGAGTACCCAGCACTTGTACTGTACGGGGAGGGAGTGCCACACTGGTGGGGCCCCAGCACTTGTACTGTACGGGGGGAGTACCCAGCACTTGTACTGTACGGGGAGGGAGTGCCACACTGGTGGGGCCCCAGCACTTGTACTGTACGGGGGGAGTGCCACACTGGTGGGGCCCCAGCACTTGTACTTCCTCTAATATCATGAATATTCTCATACGTTTGTATGTCGTCTGGCACGTACCATGATTTCATTCAGTTTATTCCAGTCATCCACCAGTCTTGGACTGACTGTATGGGATCTCAATATTTCCCAGTCCATACATTTGCATGCAGCTGTAATAGTTGCCATCAGACACTTGGTCTTCCTGAGTGTCCTCTTCATATGGACTCTAGCGACAGAGCAGGGATGATTTCGGCTCCCAAGTCCCTGACACACACAGTCATCAGATCAACTCTAGTGTAGGTTTAGGTCCCCTTGTATGTTGAGGCAGTCCTCGTCTGCTCTTTACCTCCGTCATGACTGTGGCATCATCAGCCAACCTATTTAGTCACGAGTCCAATCCTTTGACCAGGTCATTCACAAAGATCAAGAAGAGCAATGGTTCCAGAACAGACCCCGGCGGCACGCCACTTGTGACGTCCAAATCTTTTCCATAAGGTTGTCGTCCCTATGTGCGTCCTGTGTTCCACTCGACCATCATAACCTTCTCTCCATCAAAGTAGTCTACCCTATTGTAGTCTCCCCTTTCTGCCTGGAGATCCAGATTCTTCCTCAGTATCCTGTGTGGAGCGGAGCAGTGTCAAATGCTCTCCAGCACTCCAGATGCGGGCAACCCTCCCAGCCTTCTCTCTGATCCACAACAGACCTCACTCTGTCGTCGAAATCGAAGCGGGTCGGTACAGATGACCTCCTTGACCCTGTGTCTGCACGTCGTCGAGCGGGTCACAGACCCCCTCCGACCCAACCCAACCCCTCCACCAACACTAGGACTCCACCAGCGTTCCGGGCCCCACCCGACCCGCTTGGGACGGGTCTACACATACTATGTGACCCCGGCCCCTCACACACACACACACACGCCAGGTGATGTATCGGCTGCATAGGTCATTTGCAGCCCTGAATAGCCTGGCGGGGTCGTTTTTTATACGGTAATTCCTGTGAAATTATTCATGTGTTCGGCGGCAGGAGTTTCTTCCACGGACCCCGGCACTGATGTGGTCTTTATCGGGAAGCAACCAACCCTGGAGAGTGGGGGGAGGGGGGGGGGTTGAGAAAATGATGTGGGGGTGGAGGGGGGGTTCTAGTAAACTCGAGAACGACGGTAGGTTTTCACGATCAGTTGTGGTCCTCTCTCTCTCTCTCTCTCTCTCTCTCTCTCTCTCTCTCTCTCTCTCTCTCTCTCTCTCTCTCTCTCTCTCTCTCCTCGTCTGTGTCAGCCACGTACCTACGACTCTCCAAAACACAGTGATGCTCTGGGGGAGGTTGGTGTTGCAGGAGCCCCTGAATCTGGGGGCGGTGTTGCTGTCGGGGCCCCTGAGTCTGGGGTGGGTGGGTGTTGTAGGGGCCCCCTGAGACGTCTCCTTTTTACTATGCAAATTAGACCATAATTCTGTGTCACCTTCAGTTCGCTTCTGGTGTAGTAGAGAGAAGACCATGTACTGTGTGCAGCGCAGCAAGACTCAGGGTGCTACAAACCATCGTCATGATCCACGTCATAAGGAAACAACTTACTGCACAACACTTGTTCGATGCCCAACACTCACTCCACACTCGCTCAACATCAGGAGGGATACAAGGGACAGGACTGAAGTTTCTTTAAATGGGTGAAGGGCATTAATAAAGGTAACATGAATAAAGTTCTTACAATGGCACCACCGGATAGGACAAGAAATAATGGATTTAAGTTAGAAAAAAAAATAGATTCAGGTCGGCTGTGGGTAAATACTGGTTCGAGAATAAGGTAGTAGATTTATGGAGGCAGCAGCTGTCAAGTGCAGTAGTGGAAGCTACGTGTGTGTTGACGTAGGGTTAACTGAAGGATGGATCATGTGTTGATGGGTTCAGGATGTGGGGTAGACAGACTCAGGACCTGCCTAGCGTGGGACAATACGCCTCTTGCAGTGTCCTCACTTCTCATGTTCTGGTGTTCTGGTGTTCTGATGTTCTTATGTTCTGAAGTTATGTAGTGATGTTCTGGTGTTCTTATGTCTGGTTTCTGATGTTCTGGTGTTCTTGTTCTGATGTTCTTATGTTCTGGTGTTCTGATGTTCTGATGTTCTGTTGTCGGATGTTATGTTCTGATATTATGTTTGATGTTCTGGTGTTCTCATGTTCTGAGGTTACGTTCTAGTGTTCTGATATTCTGGTGTTCTGATGTTCTTATGTTCTGGTGTTCTTATGTTCTGGTATTATGTTCTGGTGTTCTTATGTTCTGGTATTATGTTCTGATGTTCTTATGTTCTGATGTTCTTATGTTCTGATGTTCTTATGTTCTTATGTTCTGGTATTATGTTCTGGTGTTCTTATGTTCTGGTGTTCTTATGTTCTTATGTTCTGGTGTTATCGTGGGGAAAAGTTTTTCTCGCTCGTGGTCCCTCGGAGGCGAGAGAAACATCATCACAATTACCCACAGGAAGGTTCCCGTATTGTTATGGTAATTCCCCTACCAAGCTCTCTCTCTCTCTCTCTCTCTCTCTCTCTCTCTCTCTCTCTCTCTCTCTCTCTCTCACACACACACACACACACACTAATCATGTAAATAAACACACTAACTGATTTCATTAGCAAACAAATGCGTTAACAAAGTTTAGTAACGTTTTTGCGTCACTTCCCAGACCCAGAAACAAGACTAAAGCAGGAAGTGAGTCAAAGTACAGGAAAGTGTGACCCAGATGCACTTGACAGGTCATAACAGACATATGTATCATGCAGGAATTTCCTCTCTAAACACCTGGCAACATCACATTGTTGAGATGTGCCAGATGTCGGTGAAATTCTTATTATTTCCATCAGATTTATTGGAAACTCGAGTCTCCCTCCCTGTTTGGAGGTAATTACCGGTCCTTGCGTGTAGGGGAATCTGTCGTCTGATCGTTCAATCAAACCAAATCTCATCAAATGACGCCATTAACAAGGGATTCTCTTTGTAATTGATGCTCGGCTAGTGGCAACACTGGTGGTGTTGCCACCACGTGGGATAATCATTTATCATCCGCGTCATCACGGACCAGCTCTCCAAGATCCTATACCGTCACCAACAATTATGTAACTCCCAGGAGAACAATACGCGTAATCATCTTGTAACTGCACCAATCATGAAGGATTGTCCGTCTGTATTTTCTACTTAAAAGAATTCCTTTCTGTTATTATCTCCAAAAATTTTAACAAGACGAAATACCTTCATCAAATATAACTAAGAGCTTGTTATTACTCTTTGTGTAGTACGAGGAGACAGATTTATATATATATATATATATATATATATATATATATATATATATATATATATATATATATATATATATATATATATATACACCAACCTGGGTCAGGTACCCGTTTATCGACTAGTCCCGAGAGGGAGGATGAATATCTAGGAATTGCTGTAGGCCGAATGCTGTGCCCAGGATAAGGAACCCAGGCACATGAACTTACATCGTTAGTCAATCCTTATCAACGAAATATACAACTCCCCATCATTACCACACCCTCCCCATTAATGTCACGACCTCCCCATCATTACCACACCCTCCCCATTAATGCCACGACCTCCCCATCATTACCACACCCTCCCCATTAATGTCACGACCTCCCCATCATTACCACACCCTCCCCATTAATGTCACGACCTCCCCATCATTACCACACCCTCCCCATTAATGCCACGACCTCCCCATCATTACCACACCCTCCCCATTAATGCCACGACCTCCCCATCATTACCACACCCTCCCCATTAATGTCACGACCTCCCCATCATTACCACACCCTCCCCATTAATGCCACGACCTCCCCATCATTACCACACCCTTCCCATTAATGCCACGACCTCCCCATTATTACCACACCCTTCCCATTAATGCCACGACCTCCCCATCATTACCACACCCTTCCCATTAATGTCACGACCTCCCCATCATTACCACACCCTCCCCATTAATGCCACGACCTCCCCATCATTACCACACCCTCCCCATTAATGTCACGACCTCCCCATCATTACCACACCCTCCCCATTAATGCCACGACCTCCCCATCATTACCACACCCTCCCCATTAATGTCACGACCTCCCCATCATTACCACACCCTCCCCATTAATGTCACGACCTCCCCATCATTACCACACCCTCCCCATTAATGTCACGACCTCCCCATCATTACCACACCCTCCCCATTAATGCCACGACCTCCCCATCATTACCACACCCTCCCCATTAATGCCACGACCTCCCCATCATTACCACACCCTCCCCATTAATGTCACGACCTCCCCATCATTACCACACCCTCCCCATTAATGCCACGACCTCCCCATCATTACCACACCCTCCCCATTAATGTCACGACCTCCCCATCATTACCACACCCTCCCCATTAATGCCACGACCTCCCCATCATTACCACACCCTCCCCATTAATGCCACGACCTCCCCATCATTACCACACCCTCCCCATTAATGTCACGACCTCCCCATCATTACCACACCCTCCCCATTAATGCCACGACCTCCCCATCATTACCACACCCTCCCCATTAATGTCACGACCTCCCCATCATTACCACACCCTCCCCATTAATGCCACGACCTCCCCATCATTACCACACCCTCCCCATTAATGCCACGACCTCCCCATCATTACCACACCCTCCCCATTAATGTCACGACCTCCCCATCATTACCACACCCTCCCCATTAATGCCACGACCTCCCCATCATTACCACACCCTCCCCATTAATGTCACGACCTCCCCATCATTACCACACCCTCCCCATAAATGCCACGACCTCCCCATCATTACCACACCCTCCCCATTAATGCCACGACCTCCCCATCATTACCACACCCTCCCCATTAATGCCACGACCTCCCCATCATTACCACACCCTCCCCATTAATGTCACGACCTCCCATCATTACCACACCCTCCCCATTAATGTCACGACCTCCCATCATTACCACACCCTCCCCATTAATGTCACGACCTCCCCATCATTACCACACCCTCCCCATTAATGTCACGACCTCCCATCATTACCACACCCTCCCCATTAATGTCACGACCTCCCATCATTACCACACCCTCCCCATTAATGTCACGACCTCCCATCATTACCACACCCTCCCCATTAATGTCACGACCTCCCCATCATTACCACACCCTCCCCATTAATGCCACGACCTCCCCATCATTACCACACCCTCCCCATTAATGCCACGACCTCTCCATCATTACCACACCCTCCCCATTAATGCCACGACCTCCCCATCATTACCACACCCTCCCCATTAATGCCACGACCTCCCCATCATTACCACACCCTCCCCATTAATGCCACGACCTTCCCATCATCAACACACCCTTCCCATTAATGCTGCACCCTCTCATCAATGCCACAGAAGTATCCATCAATACCACATCCTCCCAATTCCCCATTCATTAGAAAATAACTTTGTTCGAAGCTTTGCTTGAAACCTAGATCGATACATGGTTCGAAACTTAGGGTCGGTTACAGGACATGCAGGATAGCAGCCTATGCCTGGCCCACGTCACAGAATGATGGTAGAGCCTTTGTAACAGTAGCATAGCCGGCCTGCGGGGACCTCTCTGTTACCTGTGACACTGTATTGCCCCGCTGATTGAAAGGCAAACGGAATTTGATACCCTGATGTTCACAGGTTCGAACTAACGAATCATTCATCGAGACAATGAGCGAATCATCGCTTGAATGGCTCGTGTTTATATATATATATATATATATATATATATATATATATATATATATATATATATATATATATATATATTCTATGATTACACGAAGATTATTTTCAGGAGTTTAGAAAAGATATCAGTGACCCCTGGGCGTGTTTCACTGTCATCATTCTACGTAATGACACTGGACATGTCATCTTGCAAGGAGTCATTCAACTTAAACGAACTGTACGAGTCTTCATGAAGCTAATGCCTATATGCAATATCACCACTGTGTTACGCCTGTACTCTCGGTAGGTTCCTGTTGGAAACAGTATCGAACCCTCTGTCTCTATCAATTTAGACAGAAGACTCACTACACCCTTCACGAGACAGAAGACCCGGTTCGTCCCTGGTCGAAGCAGTATCGAACCCTCTGTCTCTGCTTGTCGAAGCAGCTGGGGATTCGATACAGCTTCGAGGATGTGTATGGGTCCAGGACTCGTCTTACAGTCGTCTTGGACCGTAGTCGGTGAAGTAGGTGGTCCTACGCCGGTGCTGTAGGTGTCCCGCGACATTTATCTTTAATTCAGCGGGACCTGGAGGAGACAGAAGGTCAGTGGGAGAAGAAAGGAACAGAAGGTCAGTAGACACAAGTGTCGCTCCTCCTCCTCCCACCAATGACGGGTTCCAGGTTGTAGCCCGCCATTTTCCTATGGCAGCCACAAATGTGGGAGTTCCACACTGACAATCAACTCAGCTTCTGAACTCCTGAAAAAAAAGATACTCATTTGGTACAGTATATAGGACGTGTTTCCGCGCTCAACACCGTTGCTTATTGATCATCGATAACCAAGAGGAAAGTCTTTGTCCTTATTTCTTTGTTGAAGTTCGTAAAGTTTCTCCAACTTACACAAGAACATAATGGACCTCCAGACCTTGTCACCTCCAGCTAAAGTTGACCCTCTGGCTCCTCCCTTACTCTTAAGACTGTAACGTTACTGGAACACTTGACTGGCAAGCTCCTCCTTCCCCAGTCCTGTTCCTCCGGTCGCTTGTGACCCAGTCAGGTTGAGGGTGTGAGTCATCGAGCACCAGAGCTGCAGTAGACCAAGCCCTGGATAGTGTCACAGCAGCGAGGTGAGGCCACTATGGCTATGGCTGACTCCCTGAGCATCGACCTCAGACAAACGTCTTGAGCACGACGGGACAACCCCTGAGCACAAGGGTACGACATATGAGCACCGATTCAAGGACCAACCAGGTCGTCATACTCAAAGGTCGAACTGTCATCCTCAAGGACTTGATGTCGTCTTCTTCGCCCTTTGTCCTGGAGTCTTCTACCCTTAGATGTTATGACAGATGAGCAGGTCAGGTGAGGGGTTTTGTCCTGCCTGATGTGTGGAGTGTGTCACCCTCACCTCCACACTGTCTTCACATCATGGTTGTCATCATGAACAACTCTACATTGTTATGAACTACAGTCTCCACTACAGAATCGATGGTGTGTACATCTACAGATGTTGTTAAATTCCCACTGAGTTGGTAAATGTTTATCGTTGGTGAGATAATAGGTTTCTGTTGCCTGGGAAAAGAGGTCTATATTTACATTAATGTAAAATCTGAAAAACTGAAAATTGTTTTACAAAAACACAAATGTTACGATATCAAGCACAACTCTGTAGGGGTCTGCAGCGAGACCCTCATGTGAATATGCTCTGCATGAATTTTATTTGTGAACCCGGTTATCCGACTGGTGTAGCCGGATTAGCGAGACTCAGTGGGCTCTGGGCCCACTGGGGTGGCCGGATTAGTGAGAGCCGGCGGGCTGGAAGGTATAGCGGGGGTCAACGTACATACTGCAGCCTCACATTCACCCCCACCGCTCCCTGCAACACAAAGGTTGGTTGCTGGGCAGAGTGGTTGTTGGGAGAGTGGTTGCTGGGCAGGGTGGTTGCGGGGCAAAGTAGTTGCTGGGCAGAGTGGGCGATGAACAGAGTCTCATTTGTCTTGTTCCTCAGTCGCTAACGTAAGCAACACACACCTAGTGCTGGTGAGGCACAAGACTTCCCCACCACAGCTTTGCTTTGCCACTTGACATAAGAAGGAGAAATGTGTGATGACCCATCGACAGCCAAGGATCCAAGCTAAGATAAAACCGAAACAGATCCAAACACTATTGTTTCCTACCGAAGCCAACACCTCTTCTGCTCCTTCCTTCCCTCCCGTTTGCTTCATCGGTCGTTCAAACATATATATCGATCTGTGTCGTATTTCAGGTCACAGACCACCTGGGTCTGTGTCACGTACCACTTGGGTCTCTAAGTGCCACTTACCACTTGGATCTCTGTGTCACAGACCACCTGGGTCTCTCTGTCACTTACCACTTGGGTCTCAGTGTCACAGACCACCTGGGTCTCTGTGTCACAGACCACCTGAGTCTCTCTGCTGTAAATCGTCCTGAAGACTCTGACGTCAGCAGGTCACGGGTTGACGTCATCCATGGAGGTCAACCTCCATAGATGACGTCATTAAAGATCTCTCCCCTGACCCACTTCCTTGACGCCCTCTTTCTCTTAAGTGTAAGTAACACTTAAGGGAATCTACCACTGGACAACTTAAGTGAAAAGAGACGTTATATTTCCCTGGCGAATCCCACGTCTTTTCTCAGTGGATAAAAAGCTTTCATTTATCCCATACGTGACCATCTCTACGCCAGCTTATCTTCCCCCTCCACTCTAGGGCAAAGCTTGATATAAAAAAACCTTTTTTCTGGTAGATTTTTCTTCTTTTTTCCTAACGAGAATAAAGGAAATTTCTTATCAGAGAAAATTGTCAACTTCTGTTGAAATTGTTGGGATAAAGCCAGAAATATCTGGGTGATTGTAAGGTTCTTACACACTCTCTCTCTCTCTCTCTCTCTCTCTCTCTCTCTCTCTCTCTCTCTCTCTCTCTCTCTCTCTCTCTAAGCAAATCCAGCCCCTTAAGATTTACGTGTGGTGGCACAGCACTGGAACATAGAATGTGTGGACAGAAAACGAACATTAGGGACACATAGAACATGAGGGCTCAGACCATAGAGAGAGAGAGAGAGAGAGAGAGAGAGAGAGAGAGAGAGAGAGAGAGAGAGAGAGATAAAAGCCTCCTCCCATCTAGTGACTCGTATAATGATGTCGTCTTTGAAGCGACCCTCACAAAAATAAAGGCCCCAATATTGCAGGAAGCGGGGGCCATTTTAATGCCTCGCTGGTAAAGTATAAATATTGCGGTGGACAGCCTTAAAATAACCCAAACGCCAGGAGCTAAAACTCTCTCGCGGGCTCCATTCAAATGTCCCAGGCACGCTGGCGTTTAAATGTCCAGGTACGCTGTTGTTTAAATGTCCAGGCACGTTTTTCTAAATGTCTCCCGGCAAGCTTAACTACCCCTGCCAGCGAGCTCCTCCGTTCCTGGCACACGGGAATTTAAATGTCTCCAGCACACAGGACTTTAAACGTCCCTTACAAACCTGTTCCCCACACAGGCCAAGCACAAGCCAAATAGCTAATTTCTGTATGAACGCCTTGTGACAAGACTGTCCAAACTCTTATCACATTAAACACCAAATTACCATTTTCTTGCGCATAATAAATGTTAATGAATAAGATAATATCAATAAAGAAGTTTTATGATTAATCAGGCAGGCACACACACACACACACACACACACACACACACACACACACACACACACACACACACTTCCAGTTATGATAAAGAAAAAAAGCTGCACGCAGACCCCAGAATTCGAGGCGTTTAAATGCCCCAGGTGCGCCTGGATTTTCTTTCTCTGGTGGAGGTTTAAATGCCTCGTGCTCGTTGTTTAAATTCCCCCGGAGAGGCTGGCTTTAAATGCTTCTGCCTGCAGTCTGTGTACAGCGCACAGATGGAGTTTAAATACTTGACAGGCTACGCCCACATTACTGGTCCTGCATGAGTGGGATTTAACTCATATATATATATATATATATATATATATATATATATATATATATATATATATATATATATATATATATATATATATATATAGTTTTTATTGTTCTTGTGGTTGTGTTTTGTTCTTGTTTTTGTTGTTCTTGTTAAATCACCGGGTGAAATATATTTTCTGTTTCATCACTAACCTTTCTCTGTTCTATTTCAGTTCTATCAGAACCTCAGAATTTTTCCTTCTTGCTGGTCCCTCTCCCTGCTCGGTCTCTCATCTTCCCATCTCTTTCCCACCAATTGGCTTCATAGCATCAGACAGCCGTGATATTGGCCGTGTGTGTGTGTGTGTGTGTGTGTGTGTGTGTGTGTGTGTGTCACTAAGTTTATAAATCTATTCATTCTTTATACCTATTTACTTATCAGTATACTTATCTCTATCTATTATCTATCTATTAATTCATCCTTATTGATATCTGTCTGTCTATCTACCTATCTATCTATCTATCTATCTATCTACGTGTACAGTGCCTAACTTATATAAATACCGTGGGAGATACTGTCGCATACACAAACATACTAAATATTTCCTTTTCATCTTTAACATCAAAATTTCGTCATAGATATGTAAACAGATTCTAATTACCGGGAAGAGTTAATTAATCCTTTTATCACTGACAAATTACATATTTCATATGACAATAAAAACAAGCACCAGACTTCATCAGAGTCATATTCCAGTCTGGTAATTCAATACACAAAATACGATCGCTTGGTTATGGTATTGTATCACGTTGGTAAAATTCTATTCAACATAGAAGTGCTTCATTTAGATATCAAATCTCTTTCATAGACTTATTTTACGGGCTAATTTGATAATTTTTTCTAGAATATATGCAAAATCTAATGATGAATCAATCTATTTACGAGACGCGTCGTAAGTGAAGGGGTGTGACGTATATGCGTCGTGGGGAAATATTATTCCAGAGGTAAACATGAGCGGACCAAACTGTTTATATCCATTTTCATTAAGAAAATGGAATGAAGATAACTTTCTCCTTCTCTACATTGAACTGTAGCTTTATAGGTAGCGTTACCTTAACTATCGTATAGTGATGATGTATTATGACACTGGCCAAGTTTTTGGATAATCATGTAAACTGAAGTACAATTGACATTACAGGAATACGGGCCAGATAATTTATATATACACGAATGTATTGGTTCGTGAACACAATCTAATACATTTTCGCCCTGTTCTTTGAAATATACAGTTTGCTATTTGTATATTTGTTCATCTAATTTGACCTAACAATTACTACAGTATATCATCATCTATAGAAAAGTTCTCAACCAGTTATATTATGATTATCTATATTGACGTCTCTATATATTTGAATCATCATTAAGAACTTTGTATGTAGAATCATCATTAAGAGCTTTGTATGTAGAATCATCATTAAGAGCTTTGTATGTAGAATCATCATTAAGAGCTTTGTATGTAGAATCATCATTAAGAGTTTTGTATGTAGAATCATCAATAAGAGGTTTGTATGTAGAATCATCATTAAGAGTTTTGTATGTAGAATCATCAATAAGAGGTTTGTATGTAGAATCATCATTAAGAGCTTTGTATGTAGAATCATCATTAAGAGCTTTGTATGTAGAATCATCATTAAGAGTTTTGTATGTATTCATATAATCATCAACTATAAACACGTTTCTAGGTATTTATGTAAACATCTATAATGAAGTTTCCATGGTTTTGTAGAAGCAGTGCCTACAGCGAGGATTATATAATACAACTTACACTGTACTCTTTGTACATTACTAAGAAAAACTCTCCTACAATCCCAGTCCATAACACAAAGCCATCATATGTGGTGCATAGATTATCAAGTCATTTTTCATGACAAAACTAATCAAGCTGTTTATAATCAATCATAATGCAACCCAGAATTGGATCTGGAGATGAACCAACCAGCGATCGTTAAAAACAGATAAGTCTACCATCGATTAACATCAAAGAAAACCAGACTAAATGAAATGTGGTTTGGCGCCTCCGTAGAGTGGTTACTGCCTCACTTCCTGGGTATACTTATAATTATTTACTTTTATTTATTTACCGCGAAATCATTCACTTTAAACAATAATTATTCGTTTACTTGTTGTTGTACATCTCGTGTGTAAATCTGCAAATATCTTTTATTTACAGAAAAAATGCTTAATAAAAATTCTGTTGTGATAGTCCTCGATTTTCTTTTTAAATCACGATAAGAATACAAGATTTACAGAGAAAACAAGGTATAGTGTAAGTGAGTTCAACTTGAGGTTAGTAATAAATTTGAGGTCGACCAGACTTCCTTCCGTGGGAGAGCGAGGCATGTTGCTGACCCCTTCTGGTGACGAGAGAGAGAGAGAGAGAGAGAGAGAGAGAGAGAGAGAGAGAGAGAGAGAGAGAGAGAGAGACCCGTCCGACAACACTATTGTCAGTATAATTAGCAGGCTGGAGACCCGTGTAATATCTCACACTGGGTAGCTGAGTGTGGTGGTGGGGTGGACGCGGGCTGGGGAGGCCCGTGAGAGGGGTGGCACGGACCCAGGGGAGGCTGCTGGGAGACCAGAGGGGAGAGGGAGAGGGTAAGGAGGGGACGTGAAGGACGGTTTTGATTTTTCTATTCTTTCTTTTTTTCTCTTTTTTATTTGAGGGTTGGTGAGGGGTTCCGAGATGAGGGAGCGAGGGGGGGATACAACGTCATAGGAAGATGAGATTATATGATAAATTGTTGTTGACGGCAATTTCAGGCGCCAGTACAGTACTGTACTACTGTACCCAGGGTGTCAGGACTATACTGTACCGGGCTGTTAGCAGCACCGCACTGTACTCTCTCTCTCTCTCTCTCTCTCTCTCTCTCTCTCTCTCTCTCTCGTTCGCCGTAACAACACGAGTGTTTTTCCACAACAACGGTCGTGGGTTACGTCCGTTGTGCCTCCAGACATGTCCGGGTTACAGACAAGCTGTAACTTGGAGTGTGGAGCAGTTGTGAACGGGTGTCTGTCTGTCTGTGATAGTGATGAGGATGAGGGTAACTATACAGTGATGATGGTATAACTGACAGTGATCATGATAATGACGGATAGTGATCATGAATATGACATTCATAGTGAGAGAGAGAGAGAGAGAGAGAGAGAGTAAAGATCATACAGCTACGAAAGATAATTCGGAGATAATCATGAAATAATCACGTTCTGGTAACAGCTCTAGCACGGCAGCCATTTGCAATTATCACCTTAATGACGTCAGTAATTATACTACACAACGAAATCAGGTTCAGAAAATTAAAAAACTGCTCTCTCTCTCTCTCTCTGTCTCTCTCTCTCTCTCTGGCTATATATATATATATATATATATATATATATATATATATATATATATATATATATACGACAGTAGATCCGTATGAGTTATTTCTCTCCCAGGATGAGGGAGGGAGGCCCTTACAGCCGGATATCCTGTATCATAAAGTTCTTGAGTGGTGTTTTTTCTTCTCCCAGGACAAGTTAGGCTTCTCCCACTGGCCCGTCAGCCAGCTGGACCAACACCTCACAAGATAACGGACAGGGAAAAAAATCTTAATGAACTCACTATATTAACTTGCCTCGCTCAGCTCTCATTTTATTATTTAAAATTATGATATTTTATGACTAATTTAAGTGCATTTACTTTTATATCGCTATCATAATTCTCGAAATATATATATAAAGTTTCATTTAGATAAGGTTTGTATTATTCATTATTCTAAAGTCAAATTTTATTTTCATTACTTGTATGAAATTTCCATAAAAAATCTTAACATTTTTTTGTACACACAAGTCATTTTTAACATGAGTTTGTACACAATATGAAATTATTCTTGGTTAATCTCGAGTTAATAGTTGTTAAGTGTTGTTATCAACGTCAGTTTCCGGCAACTTTCTGCTCGCCGGAGACAAAGAGAAAATTAAAACACTTGAAGGAACTTCCGCCCGTCATCCGGGGCTTGTAAGTCCAGCCACGCTGTTACGCAGAGCCTTATGGGTAAAGCCAAGCAGCCAATCAGAGGCTTAGAGAGGTAAAGCCACGTGGCCAATCAGAGGCTTACAGCAACCACTCAGAGGCCTACAGATATAGCCAAGCGGCCACTCAGAGCCAGAAAGGCTTATACAGCAAATGTTTATGTTGATCGCTATGATGAAGGGCGCCACGTGAACAATGGGACGAGAGTGCACGTGGTTAGTGTGGTGGTTTGGTGTGGAGGATTGATTAGTGGAACGGGTTGTTAGGGGAGATGGTTAGTGGGACGTGGTATGTTTGGAGGGGGGGGGGTAATGGAAGGTGGTTTATTAGAGTAAAAAAAAAAACATCCCATTCATCCCCACACCAACACTACCCATCACCAGGGGGGGAGGGGGTTGAGTATATATACACGATGCTCATAATTCACATATTACATTATACTGTAACTCTCCCGTGCACGAGATATATCAGAATAACAAACACTGAACAATGCTCAACTTCCTCATCCAGCCATAAAGAAGATAGTTTAAGACCCTGATCGTAAACAACAGATAATACGCAATATGAGGCACTTACTGTGTTCTGTTGCGGTAGAAATATTACTGGAACCTGCAGCTGCACTCTCAAACTCCTTGCTCAAATATTCGGAATTACATTCGACTCTTTTAAAAAAAATCTTTAAGATGTGTGTGTGTGTGTGTGTGTGTGTGTCAACATTAAAGAAAATAAAAATTACAGTATTGAGGAGCTTAGCGAACTTACGAGAGAAGAAATGTGATGTAGTTGTGGTATATCTCGTGTATCATGACCTCCCCCCCTGGTATACACCGTATATACAGGCTCCTGTGGTATATCTCGTGTATCATGACCTCCCCCCCTGGTATACACCGTATATACAGGCTCCTGTGGTATATCTCGTGTATCATGACCTCCCCCCCTGGTATACACCGTATATACAGGCTCCTGTGGTATATCTCGTGTATCATGACCTCCCCCCCTGGTATA
This sequence comes from Panulirus ornatus, assembly GCF_036320965.1. Classification (NCBI taxonomy): domain Eukaryota; kingdom Metazoa; phylum Arthropoda; class Malacostraca; order Decapoda; family Palinuridae; genus Panulirus; species Panulirus ornatus. The sequence goes on from NC_092287.1 coordinate 1,755,171, forward strand.
CACCGTATATACAGGCTCCTGTGGTATATCTCGTGTATCATGACCTCCCCCCCTGGTATACACCGTATATACAGGCTCCTGTGGTATATCTCGTGTATCATGACCTCCCCCCCTGGTATACACCGTATATACAGGCTCCTGTGGTATATCTCGTGTATCATGACCTCCCCCCCTGGTATACACCGTATATACAGGCTCCTGTGGTATATCTCGTGTATCATGACCTCCCCCCCTGGTATACACCGTATATACAGGCTCCTGTGGTATATCTCGTGTATCATGACCTCCCCCCCTGGTATACACCGTATATACAGGCTCCTGTGGTATATCTCGTGTATCATGACCTCCCCCCCTGGTATACACCGTATATACAGGCTCCTGTGGTATATCTCGTGTATCATGACCTCCCCCCCTGGTATACACCGTATATACAGGCTCCTGTGGTATATCTCGTGTATCATGACCTCCCCCCCTGGTATACACCGTATATACAGGCTCCTGTGGTATATCTCGTGTATCATGACCTCCCCCCCTGGTATACACCGTATATACAGGCTCCTGTGGTATATCTCGTGTATCATGACCTCCCCCCCTGGTATACACCGTATATACAGGCTCCTGTGGTATATCTCGTGTATCATGACCTCCCCCCCTGGTATACACCGTATATACAGGCTCCTGTGGTATATCTCGTGTATCATGACCTCCCCCCCTGGTATACACCGTATATACAGGCTCCTGTGGTATATCTCGTGTATCATGACCTCCCCCCCTGGTATACACCGTATATACAGGCTCCTGTGGTATATCTCGTGTATCATGACCTCCCCCCCTGGTATACACCGTATATACAGGCTCCTGTGGTATATCTCGTGTATCATGACCTCCCCCCCTGGTATACACCGTATATACAGGCTCCTGTGGTATATCTCGTGTATCATGACCTCCCCCCCTGGTATACACCGTATATACAGGCTCCTGTGGTATATCTCGTGTATCATGACCTCCCCCCCTGGTATACACCGTATATACAGGCTCCTGTGGTATATCTCGTGTATCATGACCTCCCCCCCTGGTATACACCGTATATACAGGCTCCTGTGGTATATCTCGTGTATCATGACCTCCCCCCCTGGTATACACCGTATATACAGGCTCCTGTGGTATATCTCGTGTATCATGACCTCCCCCCCTGGTATACACCGTATATACAGGCTCCTGTGGTATATCTCGTGTATCATGACCTCCCCCCCTGGTATACACCGTATATACAGGCTCCTGTGGTATATCTCGTGTATCATGACCTCCCCCCCTGGTATACACCGTATATACAGGCTCCTGTGGTATATCTCGTGTATCATGACCTCCCCCCCTGGTATACACCGTATATACAGGCTCCTGTGGTATATCTCGTGTATCATGACCTCCCCCCCTGGTATACACCGTATATACAGGCTCCTGTGGTATATCTCGTGTATCATGACCTCCCCCCCTGGTATACACCGTATATACAGGCTCCTGTGGTATATCTCGTGTATCATGACCTCCCCCCCTGGTATACACCGTATATACAGGCTCCTGTGGTATATCTCGTGTATCATGACCTCCCCCCCTGGTATACACCGTATATACAGGCTCCTGTGGTATATCTCGTGTATCATGACCTCCCCCCCTGGTATACACCGTATATACAGGCTCCTGTGGTATATCTCGTGTATCATGACCTCCCCCCCTGGTATACACCGTATATACAGGCTCCTGTGGTATATCTCGTGTATCATGACCTCCCCCCCTGGTATACACCGTATATACAGGCTCCTGTGGTATATCTCGTGTATCATGACCTCCCCCCCTGGTATACACCGTATATACAGGCTCCTGTGGTATATCTCGTGTATCATGACCTCCCCCCCTGGTATACACCGTATATACAGGCTCCTGTGGTATATCTCGTGTATCATGACCTCCCCCCCTGGTATACACCGTATATACAGGCTCCTGTGGTATATCTCGTGTATCATGACCTCCCCCCCTGGTATACACCGTATATACAGGCTCCTGTGGTATATCTCGTGTATCATGACCTCCCCCCCTGGTATACACCGTATATACAGGCTCCTGTGGTATATCTCGTGTATCATGACCTCCCCCCCTGGTATACACCGTATATACAGGCTCCTGTGGTATATCTCGTGTATCATGACCTCCCCCCCTGGTATACACCGTATATACAGGCTCCTGTGGTATATCTCGTGTATCATGACCTCCCCCCCTGGTATACACCGTATATACAGGCTCCTGTGGTATATCTCGTGTATCATGACCTCCCCCCCTGGTATACACCGTATATACAGGCTCCTGTGGTATATCTCGTGTATCATGACCTCCCCCCCTGGTATACACCGTATATACAGGCTCCTGTGGTATATCTCGTGTATCATGACCTCCCCCCCTGGTATACACCGTATATACAGGCTCCTGTGGTATATCTCGTGTATCATGACCTCCCCCCCTGGTATACACCGTATATACAGGCTCCTGTGGTATATCTCGTGTATCATGACCTCCCCCCCTGGTATACACCGTATATACAGGCTCCTGTGGTATATCTCGTGTATCATGACCTCCCCCCCTGGTATACACCGTATATACAGGCTCCTGTGGTATATCTCGTGTATCATGACCTCCCCCCCTGGTATACACCGTATATACAGGCTCCTGTGGTATATCTCGTGTATCATGACCTCCCCCCCTGGTATACACCGTATATACAGGCTCCTGTGGTATATCTCGTGTATCATGACCTCCCCCCCTGGTATACACCGTATATACAGGCTCCTGTGGTATATCTCGTGTATCATGACCTCCCCCCCTGGTATACACCGTATATACAGGCTCCTGTGGTATATCTCGTGTATCATGACCTCCCCCCCTGGTATACACCGTATATACAGGCTCCTGTGGTATATCTCGTGTATCATGACCTCCCCCCCTGGTATACACCGTATATACAGGCTCCTGTGGTATATCTCGTGTATCATGACCTCCCCCCCTGGTATACACCGTATATACAGGCTCCTGTGGTATATCTCGTGTATCATGACCTCCCCCCCTGGTATACACCGTATATACAGGCTCCTGTGGTATATCTCGTGTATCATGACCTCCCCCCCTGGTATACACCGTATATACAGGCTCCTGTGGTATATCTCGTGTATCATGACCTCCCCCCCTGGTATACACCGTATATACAGGCTCCTGTGGTATATCTCGTGTATCATGACCTCCCCCCCTGGTATACACCGTATATACAGGCTCCTGTGGTATATCTCGTGTATCATGACCTCCCCCCCTGGTATACACCGTATATACAGGCTCCTGTGGTATATCTCGTGTATCATGACCTCCCCCCCTGGTATACACCGTATATACAGGCTCCTGTGGTATATCTCGTGTATCATGACCTCCCCCCCTGGTATACACCGTATATACAGGCTCCTGTGGTATATCTCGTGTATCATGACCTCCCCCCCTGGTATACACCGTATATACAGGCTCCTGTGGTATATCTCGTGTATCATGACCTCCCCCCCTGGTATACACCGTATATACAGGCTCCTGTGGTATATCTCGTGTATCATGACCTCCCCCCCTGGTATACACCGTATATACAGGCTCCTGTGGTATATCTCGTGTATCATGACCTCCCCCCCTGGTATACACCGTATATACAGGCTCCTGTGGTATATCTCGTGTATCATGACCTCCCCCCCTGGTATACACCGTATATACAGGCTCCTGTGGTATATCTCGTGTATCATGACCTCCCCCCCTGGTATACACCGTATATACAGGCTCCTGTGGTATATCTCGTGTATCATGACCTCCCCCCCTGGTATACACCGTATATACAGGCTCCTGTGGTATATCTCGTGTATCATGACCTCCCCCCCTGGTATACACCGTATATACAGGCTCCTGTGGTATATCTCGTGTATCATGACCTCCCCCCCTGGTATACACCGTATATACAGGCTCCTGTGGTATATCTCGTGTATCATGACCTCCCCCCCTGGTATACACCGTATATACAGGCTCCTGTGGTATATCTCGTGTATCATGACCTCCCCCCCTGGTATACACCGTATATACAGGCTCCTGTGGTATATCTCGTGTATCATGACCTCCCCCCCTGGTATACACCGTATATACAGGCTCCTGTGGTATATCTCGTGTATCATGACCTCCCCCCCTGGTATACACCGTATATACAGGCTCCTGTGGTATATCTCGTGTATCATGACCTCCCCCCCTGGTATACACCGTATATACAGGCTCCTGTGGTATATCTCGTGTATCATGACCTCCCCCCCTGGTATACACCGTATATACAGGCTCCTGTGGTATATCTCGTGTATCATGACCTCCCCCCCTGGTATACACCGTATATACAGGCTCCTGTGGTATATCTCGTGTATCATGACCTCCCCCCCTGGTATACACCGTATATACAGGCTCCTGTGGTATATCTCGTGTATCATGACCTCCCCCCCTGGTATACACCGTATATACAGGCTCCTGTGGTATATCTCGTGTATCATGACCTCCCCCCCTGGTATACACCGTATATACAGGCTCCTGTGGTATATCTCGTGTATCATGACCTCCCCCCCTGGTATACACCGTATATACAGGCTCCTGTGGTATATCTCGTGTATCATGACCTCCCCCCCTGGTATACACCGTATATACAGGCTCCTGTGGTATATCTCGTGTATCATGACCCCCCCCCCCCGGATCCCGTAAAAATACGGGCCCGTTATACTCGGTTCAACCCCCCCCCGGGTTAAAGATTACACCCCGGGGTAATCTTTTTGAAATCATGACCCCCCCGGAAACCATATAAAAACCCTGGGGAAGGGACCAACCTCCCCCCGGTAAAAACCGGGAATCCCTTTCCCTTGGGTTTCCCCTTGGGTTTCGTTTTTCCCCCCCTTTCCCCCCCTTTTTCTCGTTTCGCCCTCCCCCCCGGCCCAAACACCCATTTTTGTGACCTACCTCCCCCCCTTATCCCCTTTCACCCTGGGGTTTTGGACGCCTCCCCCCTTTACCCCATTCGGCCCTGGGGAATCCGTTTCGCCCCCCCCTTAACCCAATAAAAACCCGGGAACCATCAAACCCCCCCCTGGAACACCTTTTCCTCCGTGGTATACCACATGGACCCCCCCCTGGTATACACCGTATACAACTGTTCCCCTGTATACCCGAGTGTCATGACCCCCCACCCCCCCTGATATACTCTGTGTACAATGGCTCCCCTAGTGTAACTACCTCTGGACGTCGTTTATCCCCAAACATGCTAGAATACATGTATCTTGAACCTTTTTGGTCATTCATGGTTAAATATGGGGAAAATAACAAGTCAACGCTAACAGAGAGTAATGTGTTTTTGTTTGAAGAATATATTCATTTTTAGTAGGATACATGTTTATAGTCTTACCTTGGCCATCTATAATAACTGATCTGGTAGGTATTTAAGGAAGGAAAGAGATTAATATGGTGAATACTTAGGGAAAGAAAAAATGGAAAATTACGGTTTAGGTATTCATTTCTCACCTTAAATATGCCTCGTCCATTGTTCTTCCTGCTCATGGTCACTCCATCATGCAATAATGTATCCATCACTAGATAGTACAGTAATCATTTATAGTTGGGAAGTTGTCTCCTCTGTTGCTGTGTTAGGATTCAGGGATGTATGGGGACATCCCAGTGTCTCTCGATGTCTGAATACACGTTTAGTGTCATCGTAATTATGATATTATCTTTAACTTGTCACTGATCAAACATTGGTGTCATGGTGGTAGTGGCACCTACTACACACACTCGGAATTACAGGTTACTCAAGGAAGATTAAAAAACGAGTACTTTCTTTTACTCAGTAACTGACTCCAACATACAAACATAAACTTTAAAAACATTGACTAAATCTTATTTTTTTTTACTTTTCTTGGATACATTATCGCCTCTCTTCGTGCTGGTGCTTGTCTCTGGTGATATTATATAACCTAAGTTTATGTGGCGAAAGTGGAGATTACTATCCCTTTTTATCTTGATTTACCAAAATTTCTCTTCATTCACTGGTAATTGCTGTCTTCAACCAAAAGCATTTCTCACAAATTCTGTGCCACTACTTTTCCTTCACTTTCCCATTTCGACGATATTAAAGATGTCTCTAATGATAATAATAAGATCGTTATAGTCATTATTATCCAACTGCTTGCCAGGACACCACCTGCTGTGGCATCAATTTGCTTGCGCGCCTCTCTAACTTATCGATCAGTTCCCACATGGTGCAGGTTCACGAAATAAACGGGAAGAGTACTGCTATCTGGTAGTAATTTCATTTTCTAGCATGAATGACATTCTATAGAAATTATGAGTGACAGTTGAGCCACCTGATTGATTTTGAAGCGTTTTCAGAGCCCCAGTGTTCATGACGGTCATTAGCACTATAGATCCTTCATAAATCAGTAACTATTTTAGTCTGCGTTGTTTCCATCCCGTATCATTACAATTTAAAAACTTTGATATTTTATGGGAGGCATTCAAGGAAAATTAGTATGTTGTGTATTATTCTTTATGAATTAGAGATGCATTTAAACTTTTTAAACTGCTTTATGAACGAGCAGACTATATCAAAAATGTTGATTACCACGCTGCACGTATGTTAACGGTCAAATTGTATTTAACCATCGAAGTTGTACTTGGCTAGTTCACCGTTGATGGTCATTGACACAATTCCACACACGCTTGTTAACATGAGAACTGTCTGAGATCCTGGATAGAGATATATAGCAGAGGTAATTCCTTGTTCTTTTAATTAAAGGAGATGTTGAACTGTTCTGAATTAGTATTGATTGTTGAAATTATATATATTTAGATTGCAAAATGTGTTTTTTAACTTGACTTACAGTTTGGTAAATATTAGAAGCCGTAGTCCCACCCCGGCTCCCGGACCTGCCCAGGTTAACAACAGGCAGGCGGACCAGTGATTAGGGTATTAAAGAGCGAATATAAGTCCAATTTCCCTTCACACGGCTCTCGGCTTTGAACTGTGAGTGAATATGGTCTGTAATGGTAGTGTTTGTGGTGTTACCGGACTCCAACTACATATGGTTCCTTGGTGAATGGACTTACTTTTGATGAGTTAGTGTCATCAGTTGGTGGCGAACCACAACATAGTTTTGTCAAAGAACTTTTCTCTCCAGATGTGACCATCACATCCTTGCTTCTGATTGTTCTGCAACTTTGCCTTTGCAGGAGCCCCATCAAAGGGACTCTGGGGTTATGTATGTTAATGGTAATGTATCAAACTGGGAAGCAAGAGTTTTTATTTTTTTTATAGATTTTGGCGAAAGATCACCATTGGACTCCATACACTCTGTATTGTTGATACAGTGTGTGTTTTTACCAGTAGCACCTCCTAATTCTAAAGGATCAAGTCTCAAACTAAGTGAGCAGGGTTTGGGATTTTGGAATGAAATTGTGAGGTAAAACCTCTAAATGTTGAAAGTGTAATGGATTATTGGTGCCCTCATCAGAATCTATCACCTAATTACCACTCATTCAATAACATGTTTCCTGTAACACTACAGTATTGTGCTGAATAGTATAACCAACAACCATCCTCACATAACCCAATTATGGAAGTTTTTGCATTGAAGTTTATTGAATCCACAGACTGATTCACATTATAACTAGTAAGCACAGTCATTTTAGTTTTATGTTGAGTTTCCACATATTAAACTTGGGACCACGCTCTCCGTTCATCAGAAAGTTTAATGGGTAAAGTTGATGAAAATGGTACCATACTGAGTTTAGTTCTACAAAGTGTAATACTAAGATTTCCAAGTTGATGGTTTTTACTATTAATACTAAAAGTAGTAAGACAGAGACCATAGATATTAACTTTCCATGATGGACTTGATCGATTCTTGTATGAGATAATGTAGGGCTATGTTAACGGGTATGAGTAGCTTAGTAGGTAGTATGAGTAGCCTAGAAAGTAGTTTATTTTACACTACATGTACATAACTTTGACAGTTTTTCATATTAACTATATGTGTGCTTTCTAATCAACGCTACTAAAGGTGTATTTTCTCAGGAACTGTATATGACTAGTATTATTGTATTATTATACTTGATCACTGTTTTCTGTGTCAGCGAGGTAGCACCAGGAAATAGACAAAGAATGGTCCATCCACTCATATACACACACACATATATATATATATATATATATATATATATAGGGGAGAAAGAATACTTCCCACGTATTCCCTGCGTGTCGTAGAAGGCGACTAAAAGGGAAGGGAGCCGGGGGGCTGGAAATCCTCCCCTCTCGTTTTTTTTTAATTTTCCAAAAGAAGGAACAGAGAAGGGTGCCAGGTGAAGATATTCCCTCAAAGGCCCAGTCCTCTGTTCTTAACGCTACCTCGCTATCGCGGGAAATGGCGAATAGTATGAAAAAAGAATATATTTTTTTTTTTTTTTTTTGCTTTGTCGCTGTCTCCCGCGTTTGCGAGGTAGCGCAAGGAAACAGACGAAAGAAATGGCCCAACTCACCCCCATACACATGTATATACATATGTCCACACACGCAAATATACATACCTACACAGCTTTCCATGGTTTACCCCAGACGCTTCACATGCCTTGATTCAATCCACTGACAGCACGTCAACCCCGGTATACCACATCGCTCCAATTCACTCTATTCCTTGCCCTCCTTTCACCCTCCTGCATGTTCAGGCCCCGATCACACAAAATCTTTTTCACTCCATCTTTCCACCTCCAATTTGGTCTCCCTCTTCTCCTCGTTCCCTCCACCTCCGACACATATATCCTCTTGGTCAATCTTTCCTCACTCATTCTCTCCATGTGACCAAACCATTTCAAAACACCCTCTTCTGCTCTCTCAACCACGCTCTTTTTATTTCCACACATCTCTCTTACCCTTACATTACTTACTCGATCAAACCACCTCACACCACACATTGTCCTCAAACATCTCATTTCCAGCACATCCATCCTCCTGCGCACAACTCTATCCATAGTCCACGCCTCGCAACCATACAACATTGTTGGAACCACTATTCCTTCAAACATACCCATTTTTGCTTAACGAGATAATGTTCTCAACTTCCACACATTCTTCAAGGCTCCCAGAATTTTCGCCCCCTCCCCCACCCTATGATCCACTTCCGCTTCCATGGTTCCATCCGCTGCCAGATCCCCTCCCAGATATCTAAAACACTTCACTTCCTCCAGTTTTTCTCCATTCAAACTCACCTCCCAGTTGAATTGACCCTCAACCCTACTGTACCTAATAACCTTGCTCTTATTCACATTTACTCTTAACTTTCTTCTTTCACACACTTTACCAAACTCAGTCATATATATATATATATATATATATATATATATATATATATATATATATATATATATATATATATACGTACATGATACATATACATACATATACATACACATACATTGACATATATACTCCTGTACATATTCACACTTCCTTGCCTTCATTCATTCCTATCGCTACCTAGTCCCACAGGAAACAGCATTGCTACCCCCTGCTTCAGCTTGGTAGCACCAGGAAAGTGGACAAAAAAGGCCACATTCATTCACACTTAAGTCTCTAGCTGTCATGTGTGATGCACCGAAACCATGGCTCCTTATCCACATCCAGGCCCCAGAGACCTTTCTATGGTTTACCCCAGACGTTTCACATGCCCTGGTTTAATTCATTGACAGCATGCTGACCCCAGTATACCACATCGTTCCATTTCACTCTGTTCCTTGCACGCCTTTCACCCTCCTGTATGTTCAGGCCCTGATCACTCAAAATCTTTTTCATTCCATCCTTCCACCTCCAGTTTAGTCTCCCACTTCTCCTTGTTCCCTCCACCTCTGACACATATATCCTCTTTGTCAGTCTTTCCTCATTCTCTCCATATGACCAAACCATTTCAACACCCCCTTTCTCAATCACACTCTATTTATTTCCACACATCTCTCTCTTACCTTTTCATTACTTACTTGATCAAACTACCTTACACCACATACTGTCCTTAAACATTTAATTTCCAACATATCCACCCACCTCTGCACAACCCTATCCATTGCCCATGCCTCACAACCATATAACATTGTTGGAATACTATTCCTTCAAACATACCCAATTTTGCTCTCCAAGATAACGTTCTCTCCTTCACACATTCTTCATCCCTCCCAGAACCTTCGCCCCCTCCCCACTGTTACTCACTTCTGCTTCCATGGCTCCATTTGCTGCTAATTCCACTCCCAGATAATGATAATGGAGCTTTAGCATAAACTTCGTATATTAGCATAATAGAGTAGTAATTTGTATTCCCTTTTGGTAAAAGTTTCCCATGTACAAGGGCACCATGAAACTTTGGAATATTGCTGACCTTTTTTACATTAATTATTCTCTGGAGAGCACAGTAAGATTGGTGCTTCTGAAATGACCACCATATATCCTTTTAAGGGTACTAGATATTTTGAATACACCAACTAACTTTTGGTAATTAATGACTGTTTTGTTTATTTTTTGGAGAATACAGTAAAACAGGAGGAGGAAGATTTGATAATTTTTTTTGTCATTCTGCAATTTTTAAGTCGATAGAGAGGTTGATTAATAAAGAATCAGGCAAAATGCATCTCAAACTTAACAGAACCAGTGAAATCTTAACCTAACATCTTGAAACTGAAATTCTTTTTAATTTTTACTGTTATATTCAAAATATGCTATCAATGCTGATGTAATCTGCATAGTCTGAGCTGAGAATTGTAAGATTAGCAATCCCTAAAGGATTAAAGAATATAGTAAAGTTGATGAGCATACAAGAAGTTACTGACTTAGGTAGTCTTATTCCATATCATTGTTTTAACACGTTTTCAGCATTTTTTTTATCAGCTTATTACCATGGAAACTGATATATATTCTAAAATCCTTTCCAGGACTTAGAGTGTAAGTTGCGAATGCCAAATTACACTGTATGCAGTATGATGCCATCCCATTTGTAAAGTTATAGGGAAGGATTTTTGTAAGAGGAGTCACCCAACATTTTGTAAAAAGCTGTAACTGAAACCCCAATTTTGTGTATGATCTCTTATTTTGAGGATTACTACTCAAGAAATGAAATCGAATTGCGCCACAACAAACCTTACCTTGTCTAAATTACCATAATTTAACCAAGCATAAACTTGCCCACATTTTTAGATGAATTTTCACCAATATTACTTTATAAAAATGTTGCTAGTATTTTAGGTTACATAACCAGGATTAATTTAGTACAATATAGCCTTGCTATCCTACTGCCTGTGTGAGTCCAAAACCGTGATCAACACTTCTCTTCCTAAACGTACATAGAGCCTCACCGTCAAGGACTTCACTAATCCTTTTAGCACAGTCAGGCACTGTCCATCCTTACAACTTGCCTGCCATGTCAAGGAGACATTTCTCTGCAGATCTTACAACCTTTCATTCTTCTTGACTTACGATGGGGCTATTTTCCGATAAACTCATCATAGGTTGAAAATATTGTCGAAAATACATTTAATACTGTACATCTAACCTACCAAATATCATAGCCTAGTATACCTAAAACATTTTCAGAACACTTACATTACTCTACAGTTGGGCAAAACACAAAGCCTGTTGTATAATAAAGTGTTTGATATCACACCATCACGAAGTCAAAAAATCATAAATCAAACCTCGTAAGTCAAGGAGCATCTGCATAGTGGGTTAATATACTGCCTTCACCCAGTCATCAGGCACCTGACCATTTTCATGTACTTCCACCCTCAATATCATAAGATATATACATTTTTAGATTAGTAAAAAATATTCCTTTTAAAACATTGTGTAATTGCAGCTTGATGATTATTCCCAAAACATGACTGGATCAAAATATTTAGTTAATGTTTTCTTGAGAATACTAGGTATCATCTCTTTCTATCATACTTAAAGACAATCTTTGGGATGAATATAAAAGATGTAAGAAAACTTTGATAAGGTTTTCAGTCAGTTTATTGATTTTATGGATGAATTTATCATCGAAGGTGACTTGATTTTATGAATGAATTCATTGATTTTGTGAATGAATCTAATGGTTTAATGAATGGAGTAGGTGTTTATTAAAGTGAAGTGGGCTGTAGAAAGAACTTGCTCCCAAGGTGAAGTGAATGGTCTTTAGCCTGGTTTCTTTGAGCTGAATCTCATCGTACTTGGTTATTAGTTTAATGTTCTTGGCATGAAATTTGTGGGCAGTGATACAGTAACCAGTGGAATTGAAATTAAGCTCTTAAACAGAAAAGAATAATGGAATTTAGTGGGCTGAATATAGAGGTCGCTGATGAATGAGTTTCATGACCGTAGATATGGAAGAAATTGAATGTAATGGTCAAAAGGGTGAATTAATCTTTTTGAAGCTAGGTATAACTTTACCTTTTTTTTTTTTATAGATATTCTAAATGATTTCATGTTTTTGAGGTAGAAATACTTGTCTTTAGTGGTGACTATTTACAAGCAAATTTTTTTGTGGTGAAGCAAGTTATCCTGAAATGAAGCAGAGAGAGTGTGATGCTTATGCTATCAAGGAAGATGATGTTTACTTCAGGTGAAATCGATGCATTCATGTCCATCCTCTGTTGTGCACTTCTTAGGGTTAAGACATGAAAAAGACTGCACAGCTCTAAACCTTTCTTACAGATGAAAACCAGTTACTCATTTTTAATCTGTTTATTAGCAATAGTTCATGCATTATGTTACTGGATTTCCTTTGTTAGGTTAATAAAAAGCTGGTCATGATTGATTTATAGCTAATGTCATATAAACGTAGAAACACATTTGACATGTCACAGAAATTGTCTGTATGTCACAATTATACAGCTTTATATTCTCATTCTCCAAAAGTTTATAAATATGTTGTAGAAAATATGGTGGTGTTTATTTGAAACAAATAATAAGTATTCATTAAATAGATTATGTGAATATATCCTTGCGCTACCTCGCAAACGCGGGAGACAGCGACAAAGTATAAAAAAGAAAAAAAAAAAAATCATAAACTCAAAGGATAAAGAAGTGGCTGAAAAATATTGATATGACTGACAATGAAAATCTGATTAAATAAAGTCATGTGGTGGTTCATTCAACATCTAGTGTGAAATGTTTTTTTTCATTTGTGTTGGCTTTTCCCTAGTTATTATCATTAGACCCTTTAGCAGAATGTAAGAGCCCATGAGCAAGATGGTATGATGTTTTGATATGATGGCTTGGCCTTTGACATGGCCTTAGTGGTCTAGTCAGAGGCCAGGCCATCATACCCAAGTGTTATACCACTGTGGTCAAGGATTGCATCTTGTGTTCAAGGATTGTACCATCATGCACAAGAGCACTCACTTGTTATGGTACAAGTATACAAGAACTACACAAGGTCTTAGGTACAGTGCTTACAGTAGAACTGCTGTAGTTTTGTAGCCTTGAACATGATTAGTTGCATATAATGAGTTCTTCTCACCGTAGAAGACACTACTGTATGGACTTTTTCAATCCGTGGCTGTCTTTAGGCTTATTAAGGATACAGTCCTTTTTCTTTTGCTCATGTGATATTTACTTCTGTTTGTTTTGGTTGGAGACTCATGTATTCAACTGCTGACTTCTGAAGGTCTGAGAGACTTCTAGTGTTTGGCTTTGAATGGTTTTGAGCATCCGGGAGGCTTTTAAGGAGGTGGAGAATCTCGCCATACTCAGGAACCAGGGGTCTTAGACCTTCATCCTCTGGTGACTCTGTTTGAAGACCTGAGGAACAGAACAGGATATTTAGGAAATTTGCCAAGAATATATAAGTAGTTTGAGAGCATAGGGTAGATTGGAAGGAGAGGTATTGGGTGCAAAAGTGAATTAGGGGGAATAAGGATGAACTAAAGTTAAATGGTTGATGATATGTTGTGACAGAGAATGCAGAGGAGAATAATTGAATGATGAGAAGAATATGGAAATTTAGGATAGATAAGAGAAGTGTGAAGAAAAGACAGAAAAACAGGAGCTTGACAAATGAGGATGATAATTAGGAGGGAGAGAGGTGTTAATGATGAAGGATGTAAGAAGGGAAGGAGATAGGTAAGGATGTTAGAAGGGAAGGAAATTAGATAGCTATGAAGGATGTAAGAGAAAATAGGTAGAATCAGCAATAGAAGAAAGAGAAAAACATGTTATAGGATAGGAAGTAAATAGAAAAAAATGTGTTATAGGATAGGAAGTAAATAGGAAAGAATAATGGGTAGGTATGAAAGGCCAAGAGAGATGTCTGTCTTAGAATGACTTAAAGTAGTTGAAATGGGGAAGGCATGTAAGAATTCTGCTCCTCCAAGAAAATCTTGTAGGCTATTCATGTCTTAATATTTTCAGTCTTTTTATGTCTTTACTTCAACTCACTTTTCTACCAGTTGCTGACCTGAGCCATTGGAAGAGAGGGAGCCAGATGGCGAGCCATCTCCCTCGTAAGCATAGGCTCTAAGGTCATCATGAGCAGGGAGAGGTTGGGCAGAGCTTCCATCAGGACTTAAGACAGCCTGTTGCATTACATTTTCTGTAGTTGAACTTGATGTGGCTGTATCTTTTTCTGCCATACAGAGGACTGGATGAGGAGTGCTCACTCTGTGCTCTAGGGCCACACTGTCAGGACTTGGAGAAGTAACAGCTGCTATGGAGCATCTCTGGTCTAGACTTTGAGCTACATTATTGCCAGAGACTCTCATGTCCTCCCTGTTGGTCATGGCTTCATTCTCATGGGTCGATGTCTCAGAAACTGTGACCAGTTGTTGTATACCTGGTGAAACAATTGCATTATCATTCTCATTGTCATGTATGTGTTTTAGTTTAGACATAATCCTCCAAATAAGAAGTCAGGTTAAATGGAAATGTGGCATAAAACATGAGTTGCATTTATATGAGATTAAGAATTAACTGCTTTACTAAATCTTCACTGCCAGAAAGAATATTCAAAGATCGTATTACAAAAAGTAATTATTGTTTTATGTTAATTGACTATGGCTTTTGAGTAGAAATCTTACTGTCGAAGAGTTTATTAAAAAGGAAAATTGCTGGTTTGTATCGTATTTCTACTTTGCAGATGAACTTGAAATGATGGCTTTAACTTAGTGATATGCTTATTATTTGTGAAAATGATTTTGATCTTGAAAGCAAGAAGAAATTGATAGTTTCTTGATTAATTCTAAGATATACAAAAGTCTAGTTTCTTGATTAATTCTAAGATATACAAAAGTCATCAATACAATAGTATAGTAAAGCATTATTCTGCTGAAAAGTAGGCAAGTTGTGTAAATTCGTCCTTCGTGAATTAACTTAAGAACATTGTTAATCTCTCTCACAGCTTCAGAGGTGAGAAAAACCTGTCTGATGGGCAGTCTGGTTCTCAAAGAACCCAGCAGTACCTATTCACCCTTTGCTTCAGCTTCATAAGGTTGTTGGAGATTTTGCCAATACCCACCTTCCAAAGACATAGAGCTGCTACAAGGGTTCCTAGCACATTTATCATACTCTCCGCACACTTTGGACACAGAGTTGAAGCAGAGTTTCCAAGCACCTGGTAGAATTCCCAAGTACCCTAGACTTGAAGCTCCCACAAAGGTTCCTAATGCACCTGTTGGACCCTCTTTACCCCTTAGATGTAGATTTGATGTTGGGATCCCTGATGTATCTGTAACACTCTCCACACTCCCTGGATGTAGAGCTGCCACAGGAGTTTCTGACATACTCCCAGAACATAGAGCTGCCACAGGGGTCCCTGCCATGCCTTCCATCTCCCCCAAACGTAGTGTTGTCAGGGGGGTCCCTGTCATTCCCTCCACACCCCCAAGCCGTGTAGCTACACCACGCGCTGCACGGGACCGCTGAAGGCGAAGGTTCAGTAGGATACCAATCACCACTGTGGACAAGGATGAAATCAAGATATTTTACATGGACAATGGCAACAGAAATAGTGAGGGGGAAATAGACAGAAAGGGAGGGAGAGGTGAGTAAGGAGGAAGCAGTATACTAAATACATAAACATCTGTTCTCAGAGTGTGCCTCTTAAGTAAGTTCCAGTCCTTGCTTACCTATTTTCCCAGTCTAAATACTGCACTTTCCCTTCTGCTTGGGGGCATGTCTTGGTTGAGAAAAGGAACAACCCTAACCTCTCTAACTTTTGCCTTCTCACTATCACTTTCATTTTCTCCAAAGTCTTCAACAAATTTTCTTCAACTCTCACTGCTTCACCTTTAATCTACAATACAGTACAAAGTTTTGCAACTTTTTATGGTTGCTATGACCCTTGAACCATCCATTACATATTTAAGTATCATAGTTTGCATATATATCAACTTAGTGAAAGGGATAGTATTTTAAACACATTCATTCTGATTCTAGTTAAGGAATAGCATTTAAAACACGTTGATTCAGGGAATCAGGAACAAAAAAGATACTTCTCATAATGTAGGACTATTATTGTTATATGGACCTACAGGTGAAAAAAGGAGAATCTAGCTCTTCACATTGCAAGATGAAATAACAGATGAGTCATACTCTTACATACCAATGATAAGTACAGCAAGTGTAAGACCTGCTATGGCCAGTGGGGCAGTGAGAGGGTGGGGCTCTGGGGAGAGCTTGGCCCACTGGCAGTTGTCTCCTGTATGGGCTGGGCTGCAAGCACAATAGTAGCCTGGCATCAGGTTGTGGCAGGTGCCCCCATTCAGACATGGCTGATACACACATTCATCTACATCTTGACACCGGTGTCCCACCAGCTGTTGGCCAGACTCACAGCTACGGACATAAAATCTGGGTGTCTCAAAAGTTGGAACTTAAGCAGAGTTCCCTATTTAACCTCTGTTGATCAAATGTTCAAATTCCTTATCATGAACTTGAATACACATGCCCACGAGACCAGACAACGTGTGAGTATGTGGATTCTAGTTCATGTTATGTAATTTGAACATATGATAAACTAATGGTAATAAGTGAATTCTACCTCTGAATTGCTTTTCAAGAAACACTTTTGAAATGCCATGTAGAACTGTTGGCTGATATTCAGCAATTACTCCAGCCTTTAAGTATATTCTACATTAATCTGTTGAGGAAGGAAAGTAATCACATCAATATATCATGTTATATGATATGAAAGCTTACATAGTCTAAACTTTTGGTAGGTAAGGTGATGGTGCAAAATATGTGTATGAAAATTCAGGATTGCTTTTGAAATAAACACTGTTCTTTTCAAAAAGCACAAAAGTTCTGGTAATGATCACCTGCCTTTCATTTGAACATAAAATTTGATTGTTGTTGATAAATGGTGATGATTCTGTCATGTGATGTAGGCAATATAGGCCATCCTTTGTCCCCATTATGTCTCTTATTCTTCTCTGATAAGTCTCTTAAAGTACAGACATGTAACATGTGACCTTTCGAAATGCAAATGTTTTTTATATCATCAGCCAATCTTTTATTTCAGCTGGCCTCCAACCCTATCATGAAGGAAAAATTCATCGTATTGCTTCATTCAACACAGATTAGACTTACATGCTGAAAATTTGAGGAAATGTGAGACAAGAATATGAGTACGTGTGAGCCAGATACACATACGGGGAAAGTTGTATGGTTTGCCCAAAGCACCATCAAATGGGACATTGCAGGTAGGCTTTCAAGAGCAGAGTCTAAATTTACTTCACCATAATGAATGGAGTCTCATACACAAGACTGATGAGGTATGGGATATTGTGTGAAAGACCATTGCTGGTGTTTTGTTCTTCATATTGACCTGGATGGATGATACTTCTCATGAACTGAAAGTGGAAGTTGAGAACTGTATGTATTTAAGGAAGGTCTTGAATCATAGTTGTGGTGTGAATGTGTTCACTTGCTCTGACATTGTAAATGAATCTAGAACTGATATCTGTGAAGACTGTGCGAGTTGAATGGCGTTGTATGTAAAGTCCTTGGTTGGCTTTTGATATGTTACTACAGTTTAACTATGTTTGTAATGTGAATGGTTATCTAAGTAATTTGCAAGTATGATTATATTTATTACCTTAAAAGTACCATAATGGGTTCATAAGACTTTGAGTAACATTTTAGCATGTTTTTTAAGTAATGTTAGTGTAGCTTTGTAAGTAATGTGATGATATTGCCCTGTAAGCACTAATTTAGAATGGCCTTGTATGTAATGTGTTAGCATGACTTTGAAAGTATTGTGTTAATATGACCTTTGTAACATATTCTAATTCAGAAGGAAAGGTTGTATAGAACCATCCAAGAACCATAAGGCAGAAGGTGATAAGTTCTGTACCTGATGACAATCCTTGAGGGAATAAGACACAATTTGTATGGATATTACAACAGCGACTTGAATAAATCTTACATAGGATTAGAAATTATATACAAAGTAACCTGGAATACAGGAATTACATTACAGGTCATTATAGTTTGCGATGCATGAATTTCTGTCCTTATGTCCTCTTAAACAAGCTTCAACCCCTTTTTTTGTGAGCTTAATGACTATTTACTCTTCTGTGTCACCTATTACTCCTCCTCCTGCCTATAAGAAACCTTACCTGCAGGTTGCATGTCTCCAAGAGTCCTGACAGGAGAGGGGAGGTAGGCAGGTGGTGTTGGTGCAGGCATCTGGAGCCAGACAACTTCTTTGTAGGTTCTGGAAGGTGGTGACCTGACCCCAGCTGGTGGTGTTCATAGATGGTGGTAGCGGTAAGGGGTGACCTGACACACGCACATCATCTATACAACCTGTTAGAGTTATGACTGTTGAAGTTTGTGTTAGTGCTATGGTTCTATCTGTCTCTTTCATACACAAATTTCCAGTGTACAGAAGGACATATAGATAGGAAGCCTGATATAAACACCAGATATAGTAGTCATTCTTTCACTCTTCCACTCCCCTCTCCTTATGCATACTTTCCATATCCATTCTTTTTTTACCCTTCCTTAGCATTTTGGGATTTGATAATCTATTGTTAGCTTCTCATTTGATACAACACATCTGCCTTTAATTTCCTCATTCTTTAACTTAATATGCCTCTACAGATCCATAAAATCCATTTCAACTGCCCTCACTGTGATATGACAGTGTTGTTTGTCATATAAGCTTACCACAAGGCTGTGGATTGTCACTCACTGTCATGAAGGTCATCGCCGACTGTCACCAGGCTGAAGCCCACGAACTCTGGCATGCCACCTATAGTTGTCCCATCTTGCTCATCAATAGGGATAGGCAAGGGGGCACCAGCAACAACAGCTTGCATATCCCCAAAGTTGGTTGTGGCAAGGAGAGATGCCAGTGTCTCATTTTGTCGCCACCCATCGCCGTCATCCACCAAAATGATGAGGTTATGTCCATGACGACTCGCACGCACCATATGCCACAATCCGTCGCCCAATGGAAAACCTTCCAGACACACCTCCTGCACTGCCTGGCCTACCCCTGATGATACGGAGGCACATGCTACACCTCCACGCAACTGTTGTGGATGAAAGATTTCTTGATTACACATAACATTATGCAAACAAGGCTGTGAAATATATGATAAAAGAAAAGGTCTTTGAATTGATCTTACACGTAGTGTGAAGGCACTAGATGGTTGGGAGGCAGCCAGCTGCAGCAAGAGGCCATCTGGATTACCACGAACCCTCACCCGTAGCTGTAGTGTCACATCATATGGGTCTGGGGTTAGGGACAGTGATATCTTAGTAAAGGAGGCTTGACCAAGAGCAGCTGGTAAAGTTGGCGTTGCACACTGAAGCCCTGCCCATCCTGGCTGACAGTCACACATTGGATTGTGGAGGCCACCAACACATTGGCCTCGCAGGCCACAGGAGGCCAAGTGCCTCTTACAGGCCTCCTCCTGAGGTCGACAGCCTCCCACACTGCCACTACTGTGTGCTGGCTCACCCAGGTCCACCACCTGAGGAACACTTCACCGGGTATGAATGCTCATCATATGCTACCAGTAACTACATGATATAAACAAAGTACAGTTTACCTGCAGTGAAATTGATGTATAGTTTAGGAACAAATATTAATATGAAGTTAATCAAATTCAAGAAAAAATCAGACATATTTCCAGTACCCATGTGAAAGACTTTTGACATCTCACACCACTTACCGTTTTTGTGATGAATCAGTGACTTATCAGCTTCTAAGTTTTGTAAATCTTAGTGAAAAGAAAGAAAACTTGAATGAAAATTTTTATGCAAATAATCATTAAACCAACAAATTGAATGAGATGTGCAAATGAAGCATGTAGCTTATGATGCCCTTAAAATGGTAAAACATGACATCTAACACAGTTTACCTCCCCATTAACAGTAAGGTGAGCAATGCAACCATCTAGTGCCTGGTGCACCATGGCATTTGACCACCCAAAGTCTGCAGCATGTGGGTAAGGGTGGGCAAGGCCTCCCAGCTGCAGAGGCACGCTACCACCCCATCTCTCCGTTACCAAAGGGTCTACCCATGGTGCCCTGGCAATGCAGTGTGCATCAGTGGTCACGCCAGACCCCCAGCCATGCCCACACAGATCCACCATCAGCGTCACACCCTGTGGTAGTAAATAAGAACACAGAAAGAACCATACACTCAAGGTACTGAGACAAGGGAGAGATTAAGCTATGCAGTTTAATTTCTGGAGCATGGTGGTACAGGTCTTACATATGATGATGTGACCCTTGGGCACAACTGAAATGTCCTCTAGCATTATGGTACACCCAGTATGTATGATGGCATGGCCTTTACCCTGACCCTTGAGGGTAGATCAAAGGCCACACCGACATGCCCAAAGGGTGCACTATCATGCGTAAGAATTCTTTTGTCGTGCTCAAGGGTTCCATTGTTATGCTCCAAGGGTTGATAACCAGAAGTCTAGTTGAAATGAATTAAAGTTAGATATGCCTTCACAATCAGTGCTTTGTACTCGGATGATTATGCAAAGCACACTGCCTGTGACATTGTCCTGCCTGGGCTACTGTGAGCAGGCAACTCAGTAACATTAAGATAGAGATGTTACAGTTACCTGAGCATTTAGGTGAAGGTGAAGAGTGTGCCAGGTGCCTGTGCTTATTGTAGCATTTACCTGCACCTTCACTGGCCCTCTGGCACCTTCCAGCACCATCTGTGGCTGCCCATCCACCAGTTGTAATGCCATCATGGCCATTGGTGGGTGACGTCGGTGAGAGGATATGGAAGAAAGAGGCCCCGAATAGAGGATGAGCGCATGTTGGTGGTGGGTGAGGAGGCGGAGTGATATGGTTGTGGGTAGGCAGGATGGCAGAGGTCGAACCCAAGCCCAACCAGAGCCTGAGAAGGTTCGTGACATCACTTTACACCGGGGGCCCCATGAACCGCCTGGACACACACACCTGTAAAACACAACACATACACCTCTAGACACCACAAGTCGTGATTATCAGTCAACTACTTTAAATCATCCCCATTAAATAGTTTCACTCAAAGTATGGTGAAATATAAAAAAGTATGTAGATATTTTGCCTATCATGGTTTACACACACATGGACACACACACACACACACACACACACACACACACACACACATATATATGGGGCCTGGATGTGGAATGGGAGCTGTGGTTTCGGTGCATTACACATGACAGCCAGAGACTGAGTGTGAACAAATACATTCAAGTGCATGTAGCATATGGCTGTGTGGTAACTTTGAGATTTTAATGATAATTTTTTTTTTTTAACAGCAAGGAAAGAAGTAAGTGTCCCTGCAGTATACTCTTATGTGGTACAGTTACAGGGTCCCATAGGTGTTGAACTCCCATCCCTTACTGTACAAGTTGGTAGTAACAAAATCTGTAATTACAGTCAAATGCTGCACTGTTATTTACTTTGTTGAAGAGGCGAGGAAGTGCAGGAGGCATTTCACAAGGATTAGACAAGTTGTGGTACAGTTATCTGGCTTAGGACCAGTAAGTTTTGCTAATGATGTACTTACTATAAAAAAAACATATACATGGCACTTTATTGCAGTGTCTTTGATGCATTCCCCTTGGTTTTGTGCTTTGAAAAACACTTTGGGTGTGTGTGCTCTTGGTAAAGTTAAATGTATATTGATTGTACGTATATAATTTATTTGCACGTATATACGTATATAATTTATTTGTTGAAGAGGCGAGGAAGTGCAGGAGGCATTTCACAAGGATTAGACAAGTTGTGGTACAGTTATCTGGCTTAGGACCAGTAAGTTTTGCTAATGATGTACTTACTATAAAAAAAACATATACATGGCACTTTATTGCAGTGTCTTTGATGCATTCCCCTTGGTTTTGTGCTTTGAAAAACGCTTTGGGTGTGTGTGCTCTTGGTGAAGTTAAATGTATATTGATTGTACGTATATAATTTATTTTCAATTTGTGATAATCTCAAAAATTAATTTTAGCTGGGCAAGAAATACAGGTTTCTGCTAATATAAGAATGGGAATTGAATAGTTATGTTATACTAAAGATAGTCTGTTCACCTGTTGCCTAGATCTGTCCTGATGCAGCGGCCACCGTTGAGGCAGGAGGCAGACGTACAGCTGTCATCCCCATACTGGGTATGGGCAGGACAGTCTTGGGCCCGTGTAAGATGTGGGGTCACTAGAGAGGTGAGGTTGGTGTCCACTGCCTGTACAGGGAATGCACAACCAAGTGGGGGATTACATAATCAGTAGACTGGACGACAGGGTTCTGGCATGTTCTCATACCCACAATCCTGGACCAGTGGAATTTCTTCCTGTATACTTTGCAGTTAAAGCCTTTTCATTATGTGTGTACCTGCCTGAAATAACTGAAATGAAAGGAACCTCAGAATCATATTAGGTTCTGTGAAAATGCAATTACTGTACTGGTTATTTTGTTAATTCAGACATTGAAATCGCTGGTGGCAGGTTTCCTAAATACCAATGAAATAACAGTATCCCACACAAAAATTTAGGACATGTCTTTGTTATAGTGCAAGCAAGTACTCTTTGCATTGTATAAAACAGAAGTGTATGACAATTCTTCAAGAAAGTACCAAGCACTGTGTTGTCAAGAATAAGAAAAGGTCCAGTATGATAAGAGGAAAGGTTGTTGAGAGGTTATAAACCTATCACAATGGGCCTATAGTATGCCTGCTTACAGAAAAGCCTGTAACAAATATGTGCTTGTAAAACTGGCCACCAATGCCTGTACTGTATCAGAGAAAGTAACCACAGGGGGTAGATAACCTGTATCAGAGGCAAGGAGGAGCACCTACCTGCATATGAGGCTACATATAGTGATGGTTATATATAGTAGACATCTGTAGAAAACCATAGTGAGAGCTTACCTTTTGCAGCAGCCATGAACAGTACATGCCAGGAGAGGGGAATACTTAGGACCCATTTGCATAAGTATGAATAGACAACCTACCACCGGAAATGCCCAGAGTAAGGATCAGTACTTAGAATACTAGTAATAATGCCTTACTTAAGAAGTAGCCTGACATAGGACATGTGTATGGAATTGGCCATAAGGAGTAATAGGAGATTCAGAGCCAGAGTGAATGCCTAACTTAAGAAAGGGTAAAAGGACTATAGGAGGAATTCTCATAATTTTGCCCACTTGAAGTATTAGTCTGAGAGAAGGAATGTTTACTTATATGTAAAGGTGACCAAGAAAGATACCTGCTTATAGTGATAGTCATGAGAAGCACATGACTGGAGAGATGGTACCTACCTCTACAAGTAGCAAGAAGGGGATCATCTACCTATACAGACACAGGGAAGGGATCCACCAGTATAGATAGATAGGGAAGGGCCAACCCTTATAGATAGCCATGAAAGTGATCTCCCTGTACAAATAGACGGGGAATCTAACTCTACTGATAGACAGAAAGAGAATCTATCTGTGGAGGTAGCCAGAGAGGGGACCTACATTTACAGGCAAGTGCACTTACATACAGAAGGGCCTGAGAATACCTGCCCTAGAGGAGCTAATGGACAGAACCTACATATAGTGATGACCTTGAGATGTAATTACCTGCAGAGGAAGAGCCATGGATGCCAAGGATGCAACAGATGAAGGGCTGTATGGGAACGAGTCATCCACCTGGGTTGAGACAGAGGAACCAGATGCCTCCTCCCCATGTCTCCCCTCCATGGTGTATGTGTCCTCTATTGTTACTCTCAGCTTCATTGTCTTCTCCAGCTGCGCAGGGAATGGAGTATTTTTGCAAATTATTTCAATTCATTACTTTATTTAATTATGGCGACAAGAATAAACTTCAGAAAAGGTACTTTTGGCTGTACAGCACTTAGTTATTTGCAACACATCTTTACACTCCAAACAGTCATTCACAGATTACTGCCCCCTCCCCCTCTCTCCATCTTAATAATGGGCCTACATCTGTCTCATCTCAGATCTTTCCTTTTTTTCTTTATGGTTCTCTTCCAAGTGAAAAGTTATTTTCTGTTTCATTTCTTTGGCACTCTTAGTGAAGCTGACAGTCATTTAAGACTAACAGAGCTACTGTCAGCCTCAGTCAATGCACATCCCAATAGATATAGCCACTGACAACATAAGTCTACTGCTTCCATTTCATCACTGTTTCTGACACCAGAAGAATTCTGTTATTGGCATTTCTGACACAGTCAGAATCTGACAACAGTGCTACTAAATGCTATGGATGAGAGTTTCATTTTTTCTTAATGGACAGGAATCTCTTGTTGCTTGAAGACAATGAACTTTTAGTAATTTTGATAGAAATTTATCTTCTGAAAATTAACCTTGTCCTATAATGCAATCATATGGTCTGTATGAGATATCTTTTGTTTCTTTTGTAAAATGGCTTCAGCCTTTTGAGAATCTTTTCCGCTATGAGCCCAAAACAAAAATTATTTCTATTTTCCTTAGTCATTGGCCAGCGAGGCCATAAACATACCCTACAAAACTGGAAACCATAAGTTATAAAAAGACTTTCTCAGACTCTTGTTAATGAAGTCATACTATCCTGAAATACTTCTCATGTGAATTGTAAACTTTAACATTTGTTAGATTACTCTCATAGATATTTAAATCAGAAGCATAAGTACCAGGACAACTATGGTTCTTGCAATATAGCAGGCTGCAGAACATCAGAATTAATGTGACAAAGTATGAAGAAAGATGTACTTACTTCAAACATTGTTAAGTATATCAGGATGTATGACAATCTGTTGTAAAGAGAAGCTGCTTGACTTTTGGGGAGAGGCTAAATTTGCATTCACCTGTTGCAGGTGTAGTGCTAATAGTCCATGCATCTTGACTGGGTCCATGAAACTTCCACTCGTCTGTCTTACGCTGAGCCACACACAGGCAAAGGGTGGTGAGGTTGGGCCAACATTGGACCTGAGGTGTGGTGGGTTGGTGCCAGGGTCAGAAGTGAGACCATACACACTAACAATCTCCACAGCTTGGGCTGCCCGGCCCAACACCTGCTTCACTGCCTCTGTTAATGTGCCCAAGCCACCTCCTCCATCCTATAATATACAGCAAAACACTAAGGAACATGGTCACCTTACAGAACAGAAATGATCCCATAAACAAAGTGAGTTTTGCTTCCTCTATCTTTGAAGTTTTATTACCGGTACAACTGGTGGAATAAGATATACACAACATCATCAAAACACACAAATTATAAGATATATAAACAAACTTTATGGATCATAGCATGAGGCTTATCATGGACAATATCAAACTAGTTGGATCATTACTGTATATGCCTAAAGTACCTGATGATGTGCCACAGGGATCAGTCTTCAGACTAGTTCTCTTTCTCATATATATTAATGACAGATAATAGGATGCATTGCTAGATGTTGAAATTTGTTTATGATACTAAACTGGGAGATTAATCTTCAAGAGAGATTAAATGTCCACAGCTTCAAACTGACAAACTTGTGGACTGAGTTCTTAGGTTGCAAATGAATTTTAATATCAGTAAGTACAAAAGTATTACTTATTGGTAGTCAAAACAAGAAGGCAAACTGCAGTATGAAATCTTTTGAGCTACAAAAGGTAAATGAGGAAAAAGACTTGGGTGTAATAATCTCAGGTGACCTATAGCCAAGTAAGCAGTGTACGGAAGCTGTAAATAAGGCAAAGTTCTTGAATTCATAGATAGAGCTTTTTGAATTTAAGTCTACGGAAGTCATTTCACTTTTCATTTCATTTGTGCATCTCAGACTTGAATTTGTATTCAGTTTTGGTCATCCTACTTGGAAAAAGACATAGAATAGAAAGGGTACAGAGGTGAGCTGCCAAGATGATTCCTAGACTGAGAACATCCTATGACTTGGTGTTATTTAGCTTAGAACAGTGAGGGTTAAGAGATGATCTGATACAGATATTCAGAATTATTAAAGGTTTTGATAAACTCAATATAAGAAAGGTAATTAAGGCTAGATTAATCTGATTTCAGTCGTACCAATGGATATGAACTTGTGGGCAAATGTTTTACCTTGAATGAGGCAATGTACTTTTTCATCAACTGGATTGTTAACACAGAGAATGATTTTCCAGTTAGAGTAGTCGAGAGCAGAATGTATTTAGTACATTCAAAAGCAGACACTATATATTTCTTTTCAAATTCAGGACACTTTGTTTGTGTCTACTTAGTTACATGAAAGGCTTATAAGTCTTTTTCCCTCTAAAACATCTGTATGTCTTTTTGCTTTTACCACACCAAGCTAAAAGTTTCTGGTCTCCTCCAGCAACAGCCTCAAAAAGACCCAGTTGTCCTTTTCTGTTTGAATTCTTGCCTTTGTATCAAGGCTGTGTGCATAAAGCAGAACATCTCCATTCCATTACTGACAAGAAATTCTTTACAAAGGTCCATGATTTACATTTCAGTAAACCACCAGCTGCAGTCCCATGTGTGCAGTTAGTCATAAGAATTGGATGATCCATGCACAAAATGTTTCCATGAATTATTTCTACAAAGTTATGAGATCATAATATACAGTTAGAAAGTCAGTCACGCAGTTATATAAAGTAAGAATATCTTGATATTTTTGTTAAGGTCGACACACACCTGTGGAAGCATTCCTTGGTGCATATAACATGTCAGCGAATATCTGATCTTCATCTTAGGTCAAATTGTACCTAGATGGATCATATATCATCTTAATATGTTATATGTGACAAAGGCTATTCACACAGTAATGTATTGACCTTAACATTATCTCTTTGAAAAATGTACTTTTACTTGTAGGAAATTGCATTCTTTATGTTCACATTTCATTCCTTATATGGTATAAATTCATATAGATTATTCATGGACAATGGATTACCCACTGTTGACATAAGACAGCAGAGAGCAACATTACCGAGGGTGTCCAACCAGTGGTAATTGCTGGTGGGGTGGTGGGCGTGAGGGTGATAGGAAGGGCATGCGCCAAAGCCTCCAGTGACAGGTGCTGCACCACTACTGTCACCTTGGCCGCCACGTTCTTCTGGCCCCACACACTATCAGAGACACTGAAGTGCAGTTCATACCTAGAGTGGGGAAAGATGAGGGGCAATTTATTCTCGTACCTGTTAACCATCTGTATCGGTAGCATGGGGAAGAGATAGAAATTGGAGGATGATGACCATCTTTTTTCATCTTTTTTTTATTGTGACTGACTTGGCAAAGGCAACACTGCTCCAGTTAAAAGCCATTTTAAGTGCAAGAAGTAAAGTGAAATGAAAAGAAGTTAGGAATTTATCAGTAATGAATCATGACTGTTTATTTGAGCTACTGCTGAAATCTAATCTTCGTTCTGAAGGTAAAGATTGCATGGAGTGGACTCTAGTATTGGTCTTTAAGAGACAAGGATGTTGAATAGACTCTA
Organism: Panulirus ornatus; assembly: GCF_036320965.1. Taxonomy (NCBI): domain Eukaryota; kingdom Metazoa; phylum Arthropoda; class Malacostraca; order Decapoda; family Palinuridae; genus Panulirus; species Panulirus ornatus. Next base: position 1,783,188 of record NC_092287.1, read on the forward strand.
GTATTGATTTTCAGGGGCTTAATGAATACAGGAACTTTCATGTATATAAAGGTACCCAGTACTGGTCTCTACTCGGCTAGTACTTTTTGTATGTTGTATATGTGAACTTTTCATGGGGGATTTTGATCACCACATACCTTTCAAATCTCTGAAAAGGATACCGCATGTGCAAACAGATAGTGTCTTGTTGTACAAGTCTGCTCAGGTTTGAATCCTGGGCACAGCAGCTGTTTATCCTCCCTTAGAGGGTTGTCAGTAAATGGGTACTTGGCTTAGGTTGGGGTATATACATGTATATGTAGCGTACATGAGATAGCCATGATTAGTGCATTCATTTGCCTGCATCATCACACTACCTTAAGAAAATAAAATCATTAGTAAGAGATAGGAAACAGTTTGTGTTCATGCTTCTTTGTCTCATAGCAGTTTTTTTTTTTTTTTTTATAATCATAATAGTCCTGGGTTGGCACTTCAATGAAGGACTAACAGTATGTACTTGAAGAAGAGCTGGATTCATGACTGTAACTTGACAGAGTATCCTGATGATTGTTTGAGTCAGGGTGTAGGTCTTGGACTAGCAAACATCCGAGACATTGATGTGCCATTACTTACTAGTAAATCATATTCACCATGTGTACTTGAGTAGTGTTAATGATTCTAAGTTGATATAGATTTAACGAATGTACTTCATTCCATTTATGATATGTGGCACCCAGTCGATAGTTCAAGGAGTCTGCTAGCCCATAACTCCAAAAATAATGAAGATAGCAAAATTCATCCAGCATTGTTCCTGTTTGGTGGGACAAAATCTATGAACAAGTGTACTGCTGTTTATTGTGTGCCCCATCTGGAGTATTCAGAACTGTTAATATGCACAATACTGTTACCTGTAATTTCACATGCACATCCTATATTGGGCTTCTGTCTTTCTTATCATAGCACTTACCTTCCCTCTCTGAGTTGTGTGGAGGCAAATATTTCCCCAGTAGTGGGCTGGAGGGTAAAGAGCGGGTGGGGTGGTCCAGCCCAGGCAAAGGTCTTGTCCTGGATGTCCCAATCATCTGGGTCTTCCACATACACCCTGCCCAGTGCTGCATCTGCACCCCCACCCTGATGGTGTCATTGTGAGAATTAGTAAGAAAGGGTTAAATTTTAAAGTATCACTTTTGAAGCTTTTATAACAACGGTACCACCTGTGTCTCGGGGAGGGAACAGGGAGAATGGGGATACCCAATTGGAGGTGGAAGGATGAATCAAAAGAGATTTTGAGTGATTGGGGCCATGAACATACAGGTTAAAAGCATGCATGGGATTGAGTGAATTGGAACAGCATGGTATACAGGGGTTGACATGCTGTCAGTGAACTGAACCAGGGTATGTGTAAGGGCTGGGGAAAACCATGGAAAGGTTTGTGGGGCCTGGTTGTGGATAGGGGCTGTGATTTTGTTGCATTGCACATGACAGCTAGAGAGTGGATGCAGCCTTTCTTTGTCTGTCCTAGGTGATGCCTTACTAGCATGGAAAACAGCTATCAGGTATGAAATATATACATATTTTTTCTCTGTACTTGGTCACCATTTCCCACAGTAGCGCCAGGAAGCAGACAAAGAAAGGCACTTCCTCTCAAATACACACACACATATATATATATATATCTTTTTTCTTTCAAACTATTTGCCACCTCCCGCATTAGTGAGGTAGCACCAAGAACAGAGGACTGGGCCCCCGAGGGAATATCCTCACCCTGCCCCCCCCTCCGTTCCTTCCTTTGGGAAATTAAGAAAATATGTATATATATATATATATATATATATATATATATATATATATACATACATACATACATACATACATATCCCAAACTTACATGCCAGTTTTTCCAATTTCTCACTCAAATCTACCACCAGCACTGTGTCATCAGCAAGCAACTGTCTTGCTACCCAGACCTCTCACCCACTGCAGACTGCATTTCTGCCCCATTTTCTAAAATCCTTGCATATACCTCCCTCACCACTCCATCTACAAACAAATTAAAACATCCATGCTAACATCGTATACCCCTGCCAAAGACCCACCTTCGCCTGGAACCACTCACCCAGTCTCCTTCTACTGCCACACATGCCTTACTCTTCTGATGAAAATGGCTCACTGATTCTAATAACTTTCCTCACACACAGTATATTCATGGCACCTTTTACAAAGCATTTCTGTCAACCCTATCATATGCTTTCTCCAAATCCATCAGTGACTCTTACAAATCCTTCTGTTGTTCTAAGTATTTCTCGTGTACATTCTTCAAAGCAAATACCTGATGCACATATCCTCTATGACTCCTGAAAATATTGTTCCTCCCCAGTTTAATGCTCCTTGCATGCCACCACTCTTAATCACCGCTCTTCAATACAACTTTCTAGATTAACTCAAAAGACTTATACCTCAGTATTCAAACACTCACCCCTGTCCTCCTTGCCTTTATACAGCAGCACTATACATGTATTACACCAATCCTCAGGCACCTCACCATGATCCATATGTAGATTGGAAATCCTAACAAATCAATCAACAACACTGTCACCCCCTTTGTTTCGAAATTCTACCGCTGTACCATCCACTCCAGCTGCCTTACAATGTATTATCTCAAGCAAGGCTTTCATCACCTCTTCTCTTTTCACCACTTACTTGCCATGACACTCTTGCTTTGCATACCTCCTTGATCTAAACACCATACACCTTCTGCCCTCTCATCAAACACTTTCAGTAATCCTTCTGTGTGGTTACTCCATATTCTCTTCACTTCATAACTGCCTGTTACCGCTTGTCTTTCAAAATAGTTTGGGTGCTGAAGACAGAAGTTACATAGATGGTAAGGGTTGGAAAGTTGGTAGACAGTAGGGATTTTATTGTGTAGCCACAAGTGGTTGAAGATGCCTGCAAGGTCTTTTATTGCAAGTGGATCAAAGTTTTTGATGTGAAAATTAATTTTTGATTTTTTTGATAGTGTTGGTTGTGTCAATTGGAGTGAAAGTTGGGTGAGCTGTTCTTTGAGGATAGATTTTTGTGTTTTTTTTATGACTCCTTTCTAGGGTTTGTTTGAGTTGTGGTTTATAGTGTTTCATGAATATATTTGCGTGTTCTGTAGGAAAACAGGTATGAATTATAATGATGAATGACAATGATAATGATAATGATAATAATAATGATAATGATGATAATAATAATGATATTAATAATAATAATAATAATGATAATAATGATAATGATAATAATAATGGTAATATAGTAGTACTGGAATGAGTGACCTGAGTCTTCCAAAGAAAGACAGTCTTGGCTGCAGGTTTCATGGGGTTATCATTGATATCATCAATGATGATGGTGATGGGTTGTGTGGCAGCCAGCTCACCAGCATCTGTCACCACCAATTCAACCGTTAGCTGACGGTGCTCTTCCCTGTCCAGGGGGCCCATCGTCCACACCTCTGCCCCACCACGCCTGCTGTCCACATCTGCAGCATGGCATAATTTTACAGTATATATGGATCTGTGTGTGTGTAGTCCAGTAATTTCTTGCATAAGACCCCAAATCACCCTTAGTAAAATATGCCTTGTATGTATGTTATTACTATTTTTGTGCTACAAGAAGAGAGTTTCAGCATTTGTATTGCCCCTTTTCTTAATTTTGTTTATATACCAGGTCTTTGGTGTGTATACTCACACCATGTGTCAGTATGGGCCCATCTGGGATCGGATCTGCATGAGCTCAAATCCAAGGTGTCGCAGTTGGCCTGCACAGCCCATGCATTCATTCTCCCTTTAAGGCAGGTCAGTAAATGGGTGCCTGGCTTAGACTAGGGTGTATATGTGTATGTGTGTGTGTGTTTGTGCGTATATACTCTAGGAGTAAAGAACTGGTACACATAGTATATATAGTTTAAGAGACAGGACATCATGAGTGCAAAACCCTCTGACTATAACATACAAATAGTTATCACACACAACATTCTAAACCAGCTACCAATCTGTCAACTAGCCTCAAGGAAGAATCAACAGCTGGGTTGGTAGTGGGCCAATTGCTACACTGAGGATTCGAACCTGGGCAAGCCCATGAAAGAATTATGGTCAGCGATGTTAACCACTATACAACCAAAGCCCGTGGTGTATGTTGCAGGTTGACCATGGAGCCAGGTACCATAATGTAACATCAGAAACACAGCAGAAATTGCACACACCAGTAATACCATATGAAATCAGAAAGCCTATGTATTATGTGCATTTATAGCTCATGCTACCACTGTACATAGTATCTTAAAGCTCTTAGTCTAGTACCACCATTTCTCAACCCAATGACCAGTAACATACATTGCATGACACCATACGAAATGTTGCTTAATATATTAATAAACTGAAGTTGTATGTCACTGAGTAATGCAAAGGTGATTCTTTGCCGTCATCAACTATCAAACATGTATTGTGTAGATCACTTAAGGGAAACATTCTTAGACGACAGAAAAGTGTTCACTTTGTCTCTGGTTATAACGTGATAATAACCAGCTAGAATATACTGTTATCCCCTAGTTAGATATCTGATAATGAGAATGAACACAGCTAGTGTGTTTCATGAATGCAGAGAATTACCAGTGCACCATGGTTACTGTGGATATTATTGGTGATGAAACAGTCAAATAGTGTCCCATTAAAGAGAAAAAAGTGTTTGTACTCACTTGCATCATATTTGATGGAGATGGTGCTCAAGACCACTGCAGGGTTGGAGGGTGCAAGGGAGAAGCTAAAAGGTGGACCATGGGCAAGTGCCCATACATCATCATCAGTAGCAGTGATGATACCCAGGAAAGATGTAGGGGCACCCTCAGTCACGTGTAGGATGGTGGGTGGTAGGAGCCGAGGGGGGCAGTCATTGACATCAGTCACAGCAATGGTAAGGGTGGCCGTGGAGGAAAGAGATGGATGGCCCTCATCTGTGGCCACTACCCTGGCCACACCCACCTCCCCACCAGGTGCCTCACGGTCCAGGGCTCGCCATAGTCTAATACCCCCGCCATTGTCCACACTGAGGGCACCCCATCCACCAACCACCCGGTAGCCCACACGCTGTTGGTTCATCTGTAGGGAGATGAACAGGTCTTTTAATACATATATATGTTTTACTACACTTGATCACCATATCCTGCATTAGCAAGGTAGCACCAGGAAACAGACAAGGAAAGACCCATCCACTTATATACACATATACATACATACATGTATTATTATTATACTTTATCCCATTTGCTGAGTTAGAGATAGTGTCAGGAAACAGATGAAGAAAGACCCATCCACTCATATACACATACATATGCATGCATGCTCATACACATGCACACATATATACTTATACATACACATACATATACATATATGCACATGTACATATTCATACTTGCGTGCCTTCATCCATTCCCAGCACCTCCTCACCCCATAGGAAACAGCATTGTCACCCCTGTGTCAGCGAGGTAGCTCTGGGAAACAGACGAAGATAGGCCGTGTCTGCTCACATCCATACACGAGCTGCCATGTACAATGCACAGAAACCACAGTTCCCTCTCCAGCTCAGGACAACTTTTATGGTGTTACGGCAACTTTAAGGCTGCAACCAGGAGCAAGGAAATGAGGACTCTTTTGGAGCAGGAAGTTCTTCGAAACTGTATTCCTTTTCATACACTGATACAATGCTTTTACTCACAGTATACCACATACATGCAAAATCTAGTAACATGGGCTTTGTTAGTGACACAATATTTAGTAAAAGTTATTACTGGACTCCACCTGCTTAAGGTTATGCTACAATTGACAAGTCACCTTTAGCAAGGCTGTATCATAGGGAATACAGTCTCATTATAGAATTAATTCCAAAGGAGTCCACATTTCCCCACTACTGAAAGTAACATAGCCTTGGCTGCAGGAGCTTCTGGAAAGATTTCCCTAGTAACACAAAGGTTCTTTCTCAGAAGTTCTGGAGTAATCATGATTATAGATAAATATTCAGTTAATTCAGAAGAACAACTGTTTAGATGACACCATCAAGGAAGATGTTGAGAAGTTCTTAAAAGTTTAGCACCACTAATATTGAGACCATGATGGCAAGTTCAAAGAAAGATGTGTACAATTTAGACATTTATAACAAAAAAGATGACTATTTCACTAGGAAGTAAGTCAGCATTAGACAGAAGGCATTAACCATGTCTGGGTCAGTAGCTGGAAGGGCAATGAGAAGGGTTCCAGGGGCAGTGTCCTCCTTGACAGTGATGTGGGCCTGTGGGCGATGAAATTGTGGTGGGTTGTCATTTACATCCTGCAGTTGCACCTCCACCCATGCTGTGTCCGTGTGCCTTGCCTCACTCCACCCACCGCGCCCCTAGGGTGAAGACGGATAGTTAGGAAATAAGTTTCATATTGTGTATCTTATCCCTGGGGGTAGGGGAGAAAGAATACTTCCCACGTATTCCCTGCGTGTCGTAGAAGGCGACTAAAAGGGAAGGGAGCGGGGGGCTGGAAATCCTCCCCTCTCGGTTTTTTTTTTTTTTTTTTTTTTTTTTTTTTTTTTTTTTTCTCCAAAAGAAGGAACAGAGAAGGGGGCCAGGTGAGAATATTCCCTCAAAGGCCCAGTCCTCTGTTCTTAACGCTACCTCGCTATCGCGGGAAATGGCGAATAGTATGAGAAAAAAAAAAAAAAAAAAATTGTGTATAAAATAGGAAAGTTGGAAATAACACCCACTGAGAGTTTGTTGGTTTTTGAAAGGAAGAAAAGTGAAGTGGTAGCCTGTAGTGCCATACAGAATCAATAATTCTAATGAACTAATGTAAAACAAAGTTAGGTGATGAACTTTTAAAAGAAGTTAAGAAATTTAGGTACACTATTTTGAGTCAGTAATATGCTAACAAGATTTTTTTTTTAGGGAAAACAAGGTTTCTGTGAAAGTAGGAAGGAAGGAGGGTGAAGGGTTTCAAGTAATAATAGATCTGTATCAAGGTTTTTTGTTGCTGGGAGTGCATTTTTTTCCTTTTCCAATGCTAGTGAGGTTGTGTCAAAAACAGATGGCTGAGCCTCAGAGGGAAAATTCTCACTTGTCCTGCATCTTTGCTCCTTCCTTTGAAAAAGTAAAATAGGAGGGGAGAATTTCCAGCCCCTTGCTCCCACCCCTTTTAGTCTCCTTGTGTGACATGCATGGAATACATGGGCAGTATTCTTTGATCCCTATCATTAAGGATTAAAATTTTTTTTTTTTTTTTTTTCATACTATTCGCCATTTCCCGCGATAGCGAGGTAGCGTTAAGAACAAAGGACTGGGCCTTTGAGGGAATATCCTCACCTGGCCCCCTTCTCTGTTCCTTCTTTTGGAAAATTAAAAAAGAAAGAAAAAAAAAAGAGAGGGGAGGAATTCCAGCCCCCCGCTCCCTCCCCTTTTAGTCGCCTTCTACGACACGCAGGGAATACGTGGGAAGTATTCTTTCTCCCCTATCCCCAGGGATAAGGATTAAATTATAGACAGATATTAACAGAGGGGTAAATGTAAGGGTTTTGGAGTCTACATTATGTTGGGGATGGGGGCCTTGGGGAGAAAGCTAGTTGCTGTTTGTGGAAGACGCAGCTCTGGTAGCATACTATAATGAGAAACAGCAAAAGTGATATAGTTTAGGGGAATGTGTAAAAGGAGGAAGTTGAGAGTTAATGTGAAAAAGTAAGGAAATGACATGCAGCAGTGGGATAAGACAGGATGGCTTGAGTGTAATTTTGAATGGGGGAAGACCTAGAGGAGGTGGAGTGTTTCAGGTACCTGAGTAAATTTGGTAGCAGAGGGCACCACCATGACTGAAATTAGTCACAGGATGGAATAAGGGGCTAAGATCTTAGATACACTAAAGAGTGTGTGGAAGGAGAGGTCATTGTCTGTAAGGGCAAAAATTGATGTTTTATGATATGTTATTCCCAACAGTGTTGTTATCTAAATGTGAATTGTAGGCTTTCAATGCAATGGAAAGGAGGAGCATGGTGTTATGTAAGTGAAATGCCATAGGATATGCAGTGTGAGACTGATTTTATGAGAGTGACAGTGACAAAGAAAGAGCATTGTAAGTGAGGTCCATCTAAGGTGCACTGAAATGGTTCAGGCATACAGAAAAGATAAGCAAAGAAAGATTGTCTAGGAAGATATATGCTTTAGAGGTGGAAGGAGCAAGGGGAGGGTAAGGCTGAAAAGGAGATGGAAAGGTTGAGTGAAGAAGGCCTTGGGGAAATCTGGGCTTGAACATTCCAGAGGGCAAGAACCATGCATTAGATCATATGAGGTGGATCATTGTGGTACATGCAGAGCACTTTGCTGTCATTTGGCTGAGCCAGGACAAGTGAAACTGTGAGGATTTTTGTGACTTTTTTTGTCATGTAAAACACTCATTGATGAAATTCTCATTTTTCATGTGGCACAAAAGCTCTGAATCAGTACCACAAGGCAGTGATTGACAATAGCCCAAGCAAATTACCACAAATGAAACTTGGTGATGTGTCGAGGAACCAGGATTCCAGTATAAGCTATGTTATATGATTATTTTGTGTCAAAATGTCAAAAATCAGAACAAGAATAAATATGCTTTATTGTAAATACTTCAGTTTCATAGTTACAATATAAATGTAATTCTGCAATAACTTTAAAGAGCTATGAAATAATACTCTTGTTAGAACTGGATATATAGGGAAGGAATGTTAATGGAACAAAACATTGAAGAGAAACTGGTGTCAGTGGTTGATGTTGTGGACGTAATATCATTCATCATTGAAAATTGTATACTTTTCATTTTGTTTTTGCCCTCACAACTATATCTTTATTGATAGTTGTAGCAGCTTTTCTTGATATTCATTGAGTAGAATGTGAAGTAAATAATCACCAAATTTTCACTTGAAAAGTAGTTACAGCCATCTAAGCGTAGGGATTCATTACTTCCCCAAAACACGATCTCCATCTTGAAAAGAAAGTCCTAATTTGCATCAGGTGAAGTATGTCCATTCTAGTAATCAGCTCACAACTCACCCTGTCTGTGACTTGCACCATAAAGCGGAAACCTCTTCGTTGTGCAGGGTCCTCATAATCCAACGTTTGGAGGGCAAACAACTGACCCACTGTGCCATTAGTACGCATCCCAAAGTGTTGCCATCCCCACCCACTTACTTCTACCACCTGTAACAAACAACAGCAAGGATAAGGTTACATACTGCCTAGGACATGGAAATAATTACAATTGATTGTGACAAATGGATTAGCGATATTTAGTGTTCATTATATAGCACATATATAGGTCTCAGTTGGTATGCCCACCTTTGTATGGTTCACAATACCCAGCTACATGTGTTCAGCACTTGACAGTACAATCATATACCTGGCATCGAAAACCAAATTTTACCTCAGAAATGAACTACTTTCTTGTGATTACAGTAGGGATTTGTACACTTGTGGGGATCTATCTCATCAACTGGGTCTCTTTACTCTCCAAAGTTATTTGAAACATCACACTTACAGTTTATTCGCTTACCTTATTCCAATCCACTCTTACAATACATAAGCACTGCTGCTTACACAGTTTCTTGCTGAGTTCTCTGACCAATATTTCTTTGTTGATTGCAAAGTACATGCCACTTTTTATACTACAACATATAAAGCAAGGAGGACCATCTAGGATATGGATCCTGTTTTCCTTCAAGAATTCAAGAATTAACCTCATCATGTAGAATACAGTGACTGAGGATGAAATTTATAAAAGGAGAGATGATCTAAAAGAATGTATTGGAAATGATGGTGAAGTAGATGTGGCTTTTTGTACAGTAGGATTACAGGTTAGGAGAAAGAAGAATTGGTGTGAAGGAGAGGAAAACATAACAAATGAAATAACAAGAATAATAATGTTGCTAAAGAATGGATAAGTTTGGGTTATAGACAGAATAGTGAGCAAGATGGTGAAAAGTGGAGGTAACCTGCAAAACATTGATCTGGAGAGAGTGTATGGAAGCCCTAAAAATTGGACAGCTGTGTGATGACTGAATTGATGACTGAATGGAGGCAGTAACAGTTTAACTTGATAAAAGTAAGGGGAAAAAGAAGTGATTGCAATTATTGTAGAGGAACAGATCTTAGCACAGTTTTGTATGTATATGAGAGGATAGTCACTGATCAAACTAGATTCCATCAAAGCTTGCTGGGAATCTATGGGTGTATTTCATGAAAAACTAAGAGGGATCCATGGCTCCAAAAAGTTGAAAGCCCCTGGATTGGTAGACTGATGTGGCAGTAGTTGAATCTGACTCAGTGGAGGTGAATTAGTTTATTTGCATGCCAGAGGGGTATTAAATGTTGTAGATTGACCTACAAATGCAGATGCAGTAGTAAAGTAGCATATAAATTGGGAGACTAACAAGGAGGTCTGATCTGGAAGGTGAAGTTGTAGACTGAAGTGTTAGAAATAAATGAGACTGACTTGGTAGATGAGGCTGTGGACTACTGACCCTATAGAAGAAGTAGTTAGAGGTGTCCGAGTCAGCAGCTGAGATTTCAAGGAGGGTATCATTACTTGGAATTCCATCCCCCCAGGTTTCATCCACCTCCACTTGCCACAAGTCACGGGTCAGCCGCGGGGAATTGTCATTCACATCCATTAACCGAACCACCACTGTACCTGTACCTGTTGGTGCATTCATGGATGTTGTGCTTACTTGCCACCACTATATGAACACACATTCATCCCATCCATTTATGTACCATGAAGTTCACACAGAGGCATTTGGATTATGTGAATATTCATTCATGTATCATGACAGTGCCCTCACATACACACATACAGGCATGAAATTACAGATAATATTCAGTTTACTTAGGGACATAACTATAACCTTATACATAAGTTCTTCATTTTACCCCTGCTTTAACAATGAAGTTGCTTACATTGATAAGTTTTTATGATTTATTTATGTTAAGTGATTTGATGCTTATTTTTAAAAATTTTGTGCTTTTATTTTTCATTCATTTATTTTTTCTAAACATACAGGCATCATCAAGGGGGTTTTGGAGGATTTAAGCCCAGTTCATGTTTGAGGAAAAGACAGACACACCACAGCTTTATCACGGCAGTGCTGTAAATCAGGTAAGGAAGGAGAAAGCATAAATGGTTCCTTAATTGAATATTTCTTATTAACTTAGCTGCAGTTATAAATATAGCAGTGGATGTATAGCATTAGATGTAAAGGGAGGAAGATGCCTGTGTCCAGTTTGTGAGAGGTAACAAGTATAGAGGATGTTTCTCCTGGTCATTGTAAAATATGACATATGAATGAAAAGTTGAATTGGAATTAATTGGATATAAGAGGTCTGTGAGAAAAATATCAACTGTAAAACTGAAAATAGTATTTACCTCTTATTACAAATAGGCAGCTGATCCTGCCATCAGCAAACTATTGGCCAAACTCCATTCATAATTCTTATTAATATACTCAAGTACATGGAAAGATGACAGTGATGGAATGAAGTTGTGTGTGGGGGGTTATTCTCAGTTTTATGTGAAGTTCAATGTGGAGGGTATTGTCGTCATCAGGTCTAACTAGGTTGTAGTAAACAATAAGTGATTTAAATCGGTGAAAAAATTATCTTTAGCTTGAGACTGTCATAAGACAGAAAACTAGGTAAAGAAAAATTTTTGGGCTTTAAAACTTAAGATCAAGAATGTGACACAGGTGGGACCATAGGAGCAGAGAAGCTACTGACAGAAATGCAGAAAAGAATTACAGCTGATAAGAGAGAAAGTAGAAAAAATTGAAAAATTATAAGAAAGAATATGAATGAAAACAAGTAAGGATTATGAGTTACAAGATTACACCTTGACCCCTTGCCATCTGGCAGCCCACACCATGACCCCAGGCCGGTTGACAGGTCCCACCATGACCCTTGGCCAACTGGCAGGCCACTCTGTGACCCTTGACCAATTGGCAGCCCACACCAAATACTCCTGGTCAATTAGTGGGCCTCTTTATGACCCAAGGCCATCTGACAGGACATGCCATGATTCTTGGCCACCTGACAAGCCACATCATAACCTCAGGCTATCTGGCAGGCCACACTATGACACTAGGCCAGCTCTCAGACTTCACCAGTACCCCTGGCCGAATGTTAGGCCTCACCAGGACCTCAGGCCAGGTGGTACACTCACCCTTGAGGTCGTCGCCATCCGTGGCCACCACCTGGATGTGGTAGGCCTCACCAGGACCTCTGGCCAGGTGGTACACTCACCCTTGAGGTCGTCGCCATCCGTGGCCACCACCTGGATGTGGTAGGCCTCACCAGGACCTCTGGCCAGGTGGTACACTCACCCTTGAGGCCGTCGCCATCCGTGGCTACCACCTGGATGTGGCAGGCCTCACCAGGACCTCTGGCCAGGTGGTACACTCACCCTTGAGGCCGCCGCCGTCCGTAGCCACCACCTGGATGTGGTACTCGGGCGTGGTCTCGCGGTCGAGGCAGCAGACGGCGGTGCGGACGAGGCCGGTCTCGGGGTTGACGGCGAAGATGGCCTGGCCGGAGCGCTCGTCCACCACGTTCTTCTCGACGGAGTAAGTGAGGCGGGCGTTGGTGCCTTCCTGCTGGTCGTCGGCGTCCCACGCCCACACCACGCACGCCGACAGGTCTGTGGCCGCGGTAGGAGAGAAAAGCATTGTTGGTACTTATAGAAGGTAAGAGGATGGTGTTATGGAGGCAGAGGATGCAGTGAGGCGTGTATGGTCTTGTGAGTATCTTGAAGGATTTTCCGTTGGTGGTTACAAAATGATGTTGACGGGCTTAATGACCCTGGCAGTCGCTAAAGCCCAGATAGCCAATCAACCATCTGTTGGGGTTGTGTACAAATAAACCATTGCATAAAAGAGAGAGAGAGAGAGAGAGAGAGAGAGAGAGAGAGAGAGAGACCACGATAAAGGCTACTTTTTAGGATCAGTTGTACGCCAGTCCACATAGTACTGGGAAAGGAACACAAATAACTGGTTCGAATTTGCTGATATATACCGGTTTGTTGGGGTATTGGTGGTGGTGGAGGTGGGGGATAGAATCACGCGTCGTCAGTTGAAGAATTGTTCCCATTAACTGCCATCAGTTCACCACAGTGTTGACATATGATCACTGCTACCTGGAAATCGTCATCCTGGCCACCACCTTATAATGGGGAGCTGTGCTTGGAAAATACTGCCCATGCTTACCAATGACGCGGGAGACAGCGACAAAGCAAAATGAATGAATAAATATATATATATATATATATATATATATCACAAAGGCAGTCAGACGACACGTCACAAGGGAGGCGACGACCAACGATTCTAATTACAGGATCATCAAAGATCCAGATCCTCAGAGGATGGTGTCGAGTCCTCACAATCAGGACTCCGCTTAGCAGGACCTGGCGACTGTGTGGACCATACAGGAGCAGGGTATGTCTACCGGCCCCTACCCTTGATATCCAGTTCGTCTGAAAACATCAGTAAGAAGGACACGGTCTCGTAAAACACCCAGGGGAAGAATTTTATGATTTAACCATCTCGATTTTTATTCATTTTCTTACTTTTTATTTACCGATTTCCAGCAATCATCTTGTTTGCATGGCGGCTGGGACCGGGCCGTGAGCCACCGCTGCTCCGCAAGACAGTGTGACTTCTCACCTCCGCTGGGAAATCCACCAGCAGCAGCAACACCTGAAGGAAAAACTAATCGTTGTAAGTGGTAACACGAGGCAGTGTTTCCATCACCCTCCCGGCACAACACAAGGAAGGGGAATCATAACGCACGTCATGCATTTAGTTTAATTAATTCTCTTCCCGCCCGACGACACCGCCAGTAAAGAACACGAAATCTCGCTGCACCGAACGAGGCGGGAGAGAGGCACACCCACCCAGCCTACGGTTGTGAGTGCAACACCAACTTGTGGCAGATCGTCTAGGATAGTTAGCCGCTGGCATGAACGATCGTACCACCAGCGAGTCTAACTGCCGGAGCATACAGGCAACCCATCCGGTCGTATGGATCGCCAAGTTGAGGTCAGGTTCCTCTGGCTGGACCCGAAGATGAATGAGACAACCCAGCCTTCCTGGATGATGAAGTTACGCCAAGTACAATGAGTCGGATCCTGGAGTTCACCTGGCATGAGGGTCTGGGACGACCCCACGTTCCTGGCCTGGATCCTCAGACTTCCTCCTGTGTAGGATACAGAGGCGAGCAGACTGACCATCACTTGTTGATATCCTGATAACTGGATCGGAATGAAAATCGAGTTACGTCGGTGGACACGTTGTTTACATCTGCCATAACCTGGGTGACACAAGTGCTCAGTTTTATTAGCAGACCTTATGAAGGGACACGTCGCCTCCGCTCTCATTCGCAGAGCTCCTCGACCGACACACTCCCACCTCTACTCTCACTGGCTGAGTTCCTATACCGACACTCCTTCCTTCACTCTGGCTTGGCTGAGTTCCTATACTGACACTCCCTCCTTCACTCTCACTGGCTGAGTTCCTCGACTGACACGCTCCCAGTGAGCCAGATTCTGGAACGTGACATGAGAGGTTCTCCAGCCAAGTTTACACAGGTCGTGCGACCCGCTGTCCCCCTCCCCCTCAAGCTGGAGTCAAGTTGCCTCAAACTTTAGTTATAGTTCCCCAACACAGTGAGGGGGGAATGTCCATTCTTCCCCCCCTCCCACGAAGGTGACTGCCTGCTCAGCGTCCTCGGTCCGTGTTCTAGATGTCACTGTTATCTCTAGATGAAAATGTCCGTCCCAGATGGATGGTACACGTTCTGAATGGAGCTCTCCACTTAGGCTGAAATCATCCGTCCCAGACGGCGCGCTATCCGTCCTAGATTGAGCCATCCTTCCTAGATGGAACTAGCCACGTGCTAGATGGAACTAGCCACATGCTAGATGGAACTAGCCACATGCTTGATGGAACTAGCCACGTGCTAGATGGAACTAGCCACATGCTAGATGGAACTAGCCACATGCTAGATGGAACTAGCCACATGCTAGATGGAGTCGTCTATCCCAGGGGAAGCTCTCCCTCAGAGACGGTCGGCGCCGACCTACATGAGGGCTTCTGCCAGGTGTGACGTCACATGACGAAGACCAACTTCATCCATTCCAGTTTATATCTCCCGCCTTAGACTGCCTCTCTTCTAGGCCACAGCCCTCACCCGTGTACGACCCAGGGACATACCAAGTCTATGCTCAACTCTCGGGGTTCGTAAGATGCCACAAAGAGTGAAATACGTATCATAATGCGTGGATTTTACTGGTTTGTGGTGTCCACTCGCCACAGCTTGCAGCTCTTGGATGCCACCTGAGGCATGGCACGGTGTACATAGTAGAGCTCTGAGGTCACATGAGACGGGTCGAGAGTGGCGCGTGTCAGGGAGCCTGGCTGTCCTCTCCCTGGTCGTCTTCATCAGTGATGGCTGGAATAAATCTCGACTCTGTGTAGCAGTGTTGCGTCATGAAATAACTGTGTTGTCAAGAACTTTACCCTTACGACGTTTGAACGTAGCCAGATCATAACGTTTCATCTTGACTAGAAGATATGATAGTGAACCATTACAAGCATTCTTTCGCTTAACTCCCACATGGCTGGGAGGTAAAGATAAGGAGGACTGGCTGAAGAAACACAAACTTCCATCCTGGCGAAGCAGTAAAGTTCATCTTAACCAGCGAACGTACCAGTGAGCTCTCGAGTCTGATTTCGCAAATGCTCTTGGTTGCAAGAGTCGGAGTTTTCATACACAGGAGAAATATATATGCCAAGACTTTTATGTCATCGTCACTGTCACAGATTTTTTTTCCCCCGTCTGTTATTACTGTAGTCAGTAATGAGTTATGTCAGGGATTTCCTAGGGGGGGTTGTTGGCTGTTTCAGCTGTAGGCTTCCACACTGATGGGTCGTTCGGGCCGACCACAGAAGTCTGGAACCACCATCCGAAGAAAAAAAAATCAAACGTATGATTCAGGTGTTCAAGAAAGTCCTTAGACCATACACGCTACATCTACATGTGTGACCTTTGGTACATAGGTGTACGAGAGAGATTACAAGATGACTGGGTTGTGTGTGACCTGGTAAACTGCTGGGGTAGTTAATAGCCTAACTTACCGGACCTGTATGGATGGAGAGAGAGAGGATTGTAAGCCAGTGAAGTTTATGCAGGGTGGTTGACCACCTGACATTGTATAGCTGTGTTATGTGTTCAGGATCAAAGTTTAAAGCAGTGGGGTACGTCGTCAGGTTAGGTCGGGTTGGGAATTTACAACTTGATGGATTGTATTGTAGTTCTGATGTATTAACTACCCCAGTAACCTTTGGTGGTACGAGGTGGTTCCTACGATTCATAGTAACGATCAGCCTTCAGCCACTGACCACCAAGACCTCAGACTGAAGACCTACAACCACTGGAGACCCAGTCACAACCCATGACCGCCCTTCTACCTAACATATTCACTATCAAACGATCCTGAGGGTACCTACTGATGGTGCCGTTCTCCTGCACCGTGTGGGGGTACCTACTGATGGTGCCGTTCTCCTGCACCGTGTGGGGGTACCTACTGATGGTGCCGTTCTCCTGCACCGTGTGGGGGTACCTACTGATGGTGCCGTTCTCCTGCACCGTGTGGGGGTACCTACCGATGGTGCCGTTCTCCTGCACCGTGTGGGGGGTACCTACCGATGGGGTCGTTCTCCTGGACCGTGTGGGGGTACCTTCCGATGGTGCCGTTCTCCTGGACCGTGTGGGGGGGTACCTACCGATGGTGCCGTTCTCCTGCGCCGTGTGGGGGGGTACCTACCGATGGTGCCGTTCTCCTGCGCCGTGTGGGGGTACCTACCGATGGTGCCGTTCTCCTGCACCGTGTGGGGGGTACCTACCGATGGTGCCGTTCTCCTGCGCCGTGTGGGGGTACCTACCGATGGTGCCGTTCTCCTGCACCGTGTGGGGGTACCTACCGATGGTGCCGTTCTCCTGCACCGTGTGGGGGGTACCTACCGATGGTGCCGTTCTCCTGCGCCGTGTGGGGGGTACCTACCGATGGTGCCGTTCTCCTGCACCGTGTGGGGGGTACATGCCGATGGTGCCGTTCTCCTGCGCCGTGTGGGGGTACCTACCGATGGTGCCGTTCTCCTGGACCGTGTGGGGGTACCTACCGATGGGGCCGTTCTCCTGGACCGTGTGGGGGTACCTATCGACGGTGCCGTTCTCCTGCGCCGTGTGGGGGGTACCTACCGATGGGGCCGTTCTCCTGGACCTCGCCGTAGATGGTGACGTTGGGGAAGACGGGCGCGTTATCGTTGACGTCCTTCACCACCACAGTCACTACGGTCTCCGCCACGTGCACCCGCCCTCGCCTCATCTCGCGGGCGTACAGCTCCTGGTGCCGCAGGTCCTCCCTGGGTCTGGTGGAGAGGTCCCAGCAGCCGCCGCCCTCCGGCGTGAACCTCCTCACGTACCTGCGGTCCTCCGGTAGCTGGGTTACTGGCAATTTGTCCACTTTAGGTGTATTGATGGCCGCCTCGCTTACCCCTCCTCCTCCGTCATCCCCGCTTCCCTCTGGGGCCATACCATCCCAACCGCTTAACAGATCACGTTCGCTTCTTGCGGCAGAAGTGGCTGCCGCAGGAGACGACGCACGCGGTGGGGATTGCCCTAATCCTTCCTCGCCTGGAGGTGGGTCGATAGATGGCGGGAATCTGTTGATCTGTCGAGTGTTGTGATCTTGATGGAGTGTTACGGGGGGTCGGCCGCCACCCATGGCCAGCTGTGACGTGGAGTGACACCCTCTCGTCATGTTCACGTCGGTAGATACATTTTCCCTCGGGTTTATTATGTCATCGACGCCACGTTCCCTTGCTCTCAGTATGGATAAGTCTCTCTCAGACACAAGTGTGTCAACACCACGTTGCTGAGGTGTCTCCCGCATCGTATGTTTTAGCTTCGAGGGTCTTCCTCTGTCGGATGCGTAGAGAATTTCCTGTGAGTGTTGGTCACTGTGCACACGGGTCAGGCTCCAGCTCCCCCCAGTCTCAGACCTCGCTGATATAGCCTCCCCCTCACCTTTACGACCCCCAAGGTGAGGCCCGGACACCGGCAATGAAGATATTTCCGGTGAGCAAGGTCTCCCAGCTCCGTCCCTGCTATGTTGTCTGTCTCCTTTTATGTTCTGCTTCGTCCCCACCGACACGTCCCTCACATGACGGTCTTTCTCGTGGGGTGACCTCATCCTCCTCCTCCTCCTCTCTGGCGCTCTGCCCCTCATCTCTATGAAATGTTCTTCCTTCCCGGGAAGTTCTGGTGAGCTAAGTTGTTCCTCCAAACTTTTGTCGTTGTTTGTTTTCCCCGGGTTGATCCTGACCTTCTCCCTAGACATGAGGTCATCCTTGCCACGAAGAACATCTCTCTCTTCCTCATGTCTTCCCGCGTGTTGCTCCACCACCTCCTCCTCAAGTCTCCTCTCATCCTGTTCCTCTGCCTTGCCTTCATTTGCCTCGAGAATGGGGTGTTGAGGCAGTAAATCCTCCAGTTCTCTAAGGTCCCCTGACGAAGAGGAGGTCCTCCGTCTTGGCACTTTACCTTCACTTGACTGGTAGTATTGACCTGGCACGGTGTCACTTGGGTCCTTTACTGAGGGGTATTGACCCTCCGCTGGGGGCTCTTGTGATGTTAGATATTGATGCTCTTGTGGCATTCTGGGATCCCGTGACCTGTAGGATGTTCCCTGCCCCACACTGGAGTCCTGGTCGACCTCATGTTGACCCTGAGTGACCCTGGGTCGTCTGGAGGCCCTGGACACGGCTGCCAGGGAGGGTGAGACCCGTTGCCCGTCCCGTACCTGAACCTTGACCCTCCAGGTGTCACGACCCAGCGGCGGGTCACGGTCCACAGGCTGCAATGACAACAAGAGACAGTGAGAACGTGACAGACACAGACATGATGGAGCGTCAGACGGCAGCAAGTGAACAAAGCGTCATGGCAGACATAGAGAGATGGCCATTTCCTCAGAACCTTAAAATGGCTGGAATAAAAAAGTCAAGAAAGCCTTGAAAGGCCTGATGAAGGATGTTATAGTAAAACCTATAAGACTCAAGCTGGTCATATTAGCAAGAGGAATTATGATTATTATAAAGATCAGAAAAAACATTCTTAAACCTGGAAAATAAAAGGTCCAAAAGTGTTTGATGAGACAGTCGACTACATACACGTATATCCTATTGTTGCTAAATAAGGCATATTTTTTCCTCTCCTTTTATGTTACATATTTAGCGTAATTCCTACTTTGTTTATATTTTACATGTTCAAAGTTGACTACATTCCCGTCTTATCTACACCCAGGACGTCACTGACCCTTGACCTGATATTACGGGACAGATCAAATGCTATCTTCACTACAACCTCATCTTCACTACTCCATTGGCACCGCTGGCCCTCGACCTGATCCTCAGTGGGTCAGTAATGGATCATTTTTAGTTACAGCTTGAGCTTAAGACTGGTGTGTTACAAGACTCTCCCAGGGTGTTACAGAATCTGTAACTGGTGACTGTAACCGCTGCTTGCTTGGCCAGCGTCCAGAGAGGCGTCACACGTTGGTGGGCCCAGCTGGGGGTGTAGGATCTCACCCCTTGTGGGGCTGGGATGTGGAGCCATCTTACATTAGGGTGTGACGTCATCCCATCACGGCAGGAGAGAGAGAGAGAGAGAGAGAGAGAGAGAGTTTTAAAGATGGACATATATATTTGAGGGAAGGAAAGAGAATGATTTACCTGTGTCTGAAACATTTACCATTTACATGAAGGCAATTTACATAAGTGCCTTCCCTTAGAGGGATGGACGTATCTACTGAGAAGTGTGTTTCATCACCTTAACAAGACAGTAAATTGAGGTGATTGCTTATTCATGACGCCATTACGAAGCTCACGCTTCTCCTGGAATGATATGACGTTGCCTGGAGTATTTACACGAAGACCCGACCTACAACGAGACGGTGTCTCCAGGAGACCCGACCTACAGCGAGACGGTGTTCCCAGGAGACCCGACCTACAGCGAGACGGTGTCTCCAGGAGACCCGACCTACAGCGAGACGATGTTTCCAGGAGACCCGACCTACAACGAGACGGTGTCTCCAGGAGACCCGACCTACAGCGAGACGGTGTCTCCAGGAGGCCCGACCTACAGCGAGACGGTGTCTCCAGGAGGCCCGACCTACAGCGAGACGGTGTTCCCAGGAGACCCGACCTACAGCGAGACGGTGTCTCCAGGAGACCCGACCTACAGCGAGACGATGTCTCCAGGAGACCCGACCTACAGCGAGACGATGTTTCCAGGAGACCCGACCTACAGCGAGACGGTGTTTACAGGAGACCCGACCTACAGCGAGACGGTGTCTCCAGGAGACCCGACCTACAGCGAGACGGTGTTCCCAGGAGACCCGACCTACAGCGAGACGGTGTCTCCAGGAGACCCGACCTACAGCGAGACGGTGTCTCCAGGAGACCCGACCTACAGCGAGACGATGTCTCCAGGAGACCCGACCTACAGCGAGACGATGTTTCCAGGAGACCCGACCTACAGCGAGACGGTGTTTACAGGAGACGTTATCCCGCGTCTGTCCACCACAGTAAACCGTCATGGTGTTACACGTGACGTCACTAACCTCTCTGGTGTTACACGAAACAGAAAACGCAAGAAAAAACGACTGGATGGTTTCACCTACAACGACAATAAACCCAAAAGTTTTGATTTACAGCTGTAAGTACAGTGGCAGTCCAAACTGTATCAGTAAAAACTTAGATTTACAGCCTGAGCGTGTAAAAAGATATAGAAGGGATGGGCAAAGAGGGAGGGGGGAATTTACAATGACCCGTCCAGGCAAAGTTTGTGTGAATAATGACATTCCATCCCCCAGCCCCCCAGAGACTGACATCACAACCTTCACCCCCAGAGACAGTGACGTCATGACATCCCCCATTCCCCCTGGTGGAGGCTGAGAGAGATTCGAGGGTGAAGTCTTTATCCGCAGGTGATCCCCTTACAGAACTTGAGGAGGTCAAGGAAGCAGGGACTGTTTACCGCCTTAGCGAGGTAGCGCCAACAGCAGACGATGGAGCCACAGAGATCCTGGACTAGATCTTCTGTTCCTTCTCTTAGAAGGAAACTATTATGAGAAGGATTTTCTTCGTGACTGTATTTAAGTAGATCATTTCGGGGGTTTACTTTTAATGCCATACTTCGAATGTGCGTATTTTTAAGTAGAGATACCTTCCCTCCAGACAACAGGTACAAAGACTACTGAAAAAATGAATAATGAATTAAGTTCTACTTCAAGAGACGTGCGTGAGAAAATCAAAAGCAGATTCAGAGTCAGATTGACAAGACTATACTTTGGTGAGGTGAGGAAGGATTACTGCTTGGGTAACCACCACAATCACCACCACTGGTTGTGGTAGGAGGGGCTCTCCACCACCACAACTAGTTGTGGTAGGGGCTGTCCACCACCACCACTGGTTGTGGTAGGGGCTGTCCACCACCACCACTGGTTGTGGTAGGGGCTGTCCACCACCACTGGTTGTGGTAGGGGCTGTCCACCACCACCACTGGTTGTGGTAGGGGCTGTCCACCGCTGGTTGTGGTAGGGACTGTCCTGGGGATTGATCGTCCAGCCACAAGGCTCACCAGAGCGCCTGAGCCGTGCGACATGCCCTCCTACCGTGACCAGACAAACGTCCTGGGAGAAGGTGCTGACGAGGCCTGGGTGGGAGTTGCTGGCCCGGCGAGGACGGTTTTATTGCCGGCCACGTTACTGGTGTGTGGCCACTCATGTTTACTGCCACAGTGGCTGGCCTCGCCCGCTGCACCACACCGGTGTCCACAATCCTGCTCTGTGTGGACGCCATGCAGACGCGAGTTTCCTGTCGTTCATTGTTACCAAATGATCGTTAGCAACACAGACCTGGTAGTGATCACACTTCCAGTTCACGAAAGTAGTTTGTGTAGACCAGATAGCAGTGGGCCAGTCGTTATCACAGACCTGAAGATAGTGGATATCAGCTTACCTTACGTTACTGCATCGAACATCACCACAACGACTGTTGATTCCTCGTGGCTCTCTCTCCCTCACCACCACAGCAAGCTGGACACCGCGCCACACAGCGAACATAGTAGGAATAGATTAGATCAACTTCCGGCTCTTGCCGAGCCATATAGAAGCAACAGTGCCATACAGGATGATATGGATATGGCGAAGTGCATCTTACTGAGGTGTACACAAGACGAACCAGAGTCCAGACTTCCGTACATGCAAGTTCAACAAACCCTCACACTGCCTCGCGTGAGGTGGCGTCCCCCTATCCAGCAGGAACCTCACCATCACAATCGTCGTAAGGAAGGGGTCAGCACCGCAGGAGTGTTGTGGTCACTACCCACAATTGCATCAAGACTCACCCTGAGCTGCAGGAGGTCCCCGGTGTGAGGGTTGATGGTGAAGTAAGCGTCGCTAGGGGAGTGGTCGTCCACACCGTCGCCGCCAACACTATACACCAGACCTTCCTCGTCCACACCATCTGGGTCCCTAGCCACAACCTGTACACGACACATAACTTTATTATATATATATATATATATATATATATATATATATATATATATATATATATATATATATATATATCACATTGAATACGTTTTCCTTGTATCATAGAACATCAGACATAACATGTGTGCTGCGGGGAGGGGGGGGGGGTCGTGTCGTAGTTGAGTATCGTCCAGAAGGGAGACTTGCTGGGCCACACCTCCCCCCCCCCCCAGCATGCTGGGAGGGGCCCCTGTGTACACCTGCCCCCCTCTCTATGCAACATGTACTGGTGGGGGGGGGGGAGGCGGGGTGTGTGTCATGGTGGTCACCCCCAGCAGTGCAGTGTCTGTGGACGACATTGATCAAGAAGTCTTAACCAAAGACATCATCACCATGCAGGGCGCATGGCAGCCGTAGCCACGACACTGCGGGGGTGGATGAGGAGGGTTGTGTGGATGAGTGGATGGTGGATGATAATTATCATTGTGGTGTCGGGGTGACTAGATGAAGTCCAGATGTGACGTCACACAGGTTCGACTCCTGGGCGCGGTTGTCTGCCCACAGTCAACCCAGCTGTTCATCGTCCCCTCGGGGCTGGTCGAGCTATGTGGCTTAGGGGTAGGAGTAAAGGCATGGCACACATATACAGGGTTAAGACGGCCAACATGAATATAGGACTCTCTCCCGCCCGTAATAGTAATCACACACACACACACACACACACACACACACACACACACACACACACATGCTCATTTCTATGCAAATTAGTCCATTAGCTTCTCTATTATCCTCTGCTTGATTGGCCTTTGTGAAAATATGGTAACAATGTGGTCAAAATACCCATGAGGATGTGCACAGTATTGCCATACATAACATACACATGGATCATCCGCTCATAGCATGACAGCCCAGTTGGCATGCATGACAGGCAGGGGTGTCATGCATACCTCATGACCACAACCCAGCCTGGACGACCGGCTGGTGACCTGGACGACCGGCTGGTGGCCTGGGAGAACTACTACCACATCTGACCCCCAGAGTTGTGGACGTTGATGGTTTTCTTGTGGGACGAATTAACAACACCTGCATTATACACCTTCCCAGTGGGCAGAGCACTGTCTTGCCCCGTGTTAGTACAAGGTATTCGAGCCAGGGTCTCGGGGTTTCCTGATTGCATGTATGACGTGGGCAGGTCACGCTGGGCCATGGACAAGGTGGCAGGACGGTCTGGCGTCCTGACCTCGCTGACTGGATGTCATCTCTGGGGGTCACCAGGGCACTGGCAGGGGTCACTGTGGTCTGTGGGTCACCAGGGCACTGGCAGGGGTCACCGTGTTCTGGGGGTCACCAGGGCACTGGCAGGGGTCACTGTGGTCTGGGGGTCACCAGGACGCCAATGGGGTCACTGTGTTTCGGGGGGGGGGGGGGGGTGATAAACACCCTCTTTCGGTAGGTCATCGTGTAGAGGTCACAGGAACAGCTTTCACATGTAGGCATGTAGGCCTACCCCTGGAAAGCCTTGAGCACACACACACACACACACACACACACACACACACACACACACACACACACACATTACCAACCGAACGAATGTTCCAAAAACAATACATATTTTACAGACACAATCACATAGACTTTTTACATAGTGTTTTCCAAGTTGTTTTTTCTAAAAAAAAAAAAAAAAAATTGTACAATATTTTTGATATTTAATTCTTGATTTGATTTCGTCACGTAGAAAAGTTGTTGTTTACCACTTGTTTTGTGTGGCTGTGGATCCGGGTCTGTGAACTCGTAAGAGCTCAGGCTGCATCCCGTAGCGACGGTAACCCAGGCGTCACGCACCTCCTCCACACCTGTGACGGAGCGGAGGTCGGGTCTGTATGAATACATGCATACATGATGAAGGGGATGATCTACCCCAGGCCCTAACCTGGTGTAACCCCATCATAATGCATTACATACACTCCCACCGCCGCCCACGTCTGTGGTCCCCTCCTCCGCCCACGTCTGTGGTCCACCCCCGCCCACGTCTGTGGTCCCCTCCGGCCACGTATGTGGTCCCACCGCCGCCCACGTCTGTGGTCCCCTCCTCCGCCCACGTCTGTGGTCCCCTCCTCCGCCCACGTCTGTGGTCCCCTCCGCCCACGTCTGTGGTCCCCTCTTCCGGCCACGTCTGTGGTCCCCTCCTCCGGCCCCGCCTGTGGTCCCCTCCTCCGCCCACGTCTGTGGTCCCCTCCTCCGCCCACGTCTGTGGTCCCCTCCTCCGCCCACGTCTGTGGTCCCCTCCTCCGCCCACGTCTGTGGTCCCCTCCTCCGCCATCGTCTGTGGTCCTCTCTTCTGACCACGTCTCGTAACATTTCCATACCCAGATAAACATGCCAGAAAGGCACGTAACGCATCTGTTTACGACCGTCACATCATCGCGAGAGAAAAGTGGTTCAGGCTATCATTAATTCTGAAGCTACGCCACTCTCCTGAATGAATAATTACACTGCTTCAGGCAATTCATCTGAGGCAGAATATGAGTTTCAAACTTTTCATAATTCTGTTTTGAGTGAATCCAACACTTCAGGATCCTCTCTCCCACCATTTAATACTTCAAAACTTCTTTAATATTTCAAACTCTCCCCTCCACCCCCAAACACTTCAGGACCCAGTCTTCCACCCCCTACTATAAATGAAACTCCGTTATTACGATGCTGTTATGTAAACGTAAATAAGAGAGACGTCATTAAGAGCGTTTATTGTAAATGTTATGATCGAAGTTACGACCAAAATAAAGTGTTGCCTAACTGCTTTTTAGGTGCTGAAAGACAATGATATAAACACAGCAACACAAGCGAACGGTGGAAACATTATAGTAACTTAAACTGGTTATCAGTAGACCCCATTCACGAAAAGGAAAATCTAATTAAGACTTACAACAGAGATGAAAAATGGGAAAAAGTATATCAAATATTCATGGGATTATTCTGGTTCATTTCGACTTGTGACAGCGACGAATGTGTAGCCTTGGAAAACGAGGCGAGGACGTGGTTTGAGTAGATGTGTGGTGGTTTTATATTTACAACGAACCCCCCTGTACAGCACAGTACAGTACACTACAGTAAGTACAGTATAGTACAGTGCAGTACAGTAAGTACAGTATATATCTAATGGATTTGGAGACAAATTTCGTATTCCCCAAAATAAGGAAAAGCTTTGTTCTAGAGATTTGATCTCAAATGAACCCTGTTTCGAGGTTCATATGACTCTGAAACGCGATCTGTAACGCCCAATCCGAAGTATGTAAAGAGTATTGAACTTTTTGTTATGATTTGCTCACACATAATGCAATAATGGCTTGGAGGATGTCGTTATCCGCCCCCCCCCCCCCCCCTCCACTACAAATCGATAATTTAAATATCTGGTCATAGTGCAGGAGAGATGGAGAACCTAGCGAGAAGAGCTCAAAAGCTGAAGGTTCATTACTGGAGGAACCTTATCCCGTCTAGCCCCACTCCCACGGAGAGGCGCCATGTGTAAATTAATCATAATATCAACCTCAAACTTCAAAATGTTACGTATACATGTCAATATTCATGGCGAAATGTAATTATTTTTTTGGTCAGTTATTCACTGTTTTTCTCTGGTTGGACCCAACGCTAACGGACCTGTTTTCCCTGTTGACATAACTGGATGAAAAACAAAAATTGCACAGCTACAGATTGGCCAAACATTTCCCTGTTGAACACCGCGCCTGGCCCCACACTCTCTCCCCACTGCTATGTCTCACTCCCTCTCTACATGTATGTGGGCCTCAGTGTGTGTGTGTGTGTGTGTGTGTGTGTGTGAACTGTATTTGGAAATAATCAAGTTTATGATCAACGGATTTTCAGAATGGTTGTAATGCTGACTTGTGGAATGCAATTAGGCATCGTTTAATTAATCTACTACTACTGGTAATAACCAGTACCACCATCATTTGGTACTGGTTAGTACTCCCAGTACTGGCCAGTAGCCACTCCAGTGCTGGCCGCACGTACTACACCCAATAAGAATTATTTCCACTCCTTCGAACCCCCCTCCCCGCGTCCACCCGTTGTGGCGGGTCACGTGGAACTTATTTCCCCTTTTTTTTTTCTATTTTACCACAACCAGAAATAAGTTGCTATTGTCCGTGTTTATGGCTTTGTTTTTGTTATTGAGGAAGTGTAAAATATCCGCTGGCCATTGTTTTTGTCAGGTGTCGAATAGGTTACAAAGGGAGAAATACCGTCCAGATGTTTACGTAGGGCCGTTAATCGGTCTAGCCACTCAGTGATCACACACATTCCAGGACATTACCCCTTGTTTCCCAGCACTGTAAGACTGTTTTGTTAGCTAACGGATGCTCACGAATGTTTGTGTTAGCGCAAACGTCACTAGGGAGAGGACAAACACCAGGCGAGCAGATATCTTTATGTTGATCCCAAGGTAAACACTCGCATCCGTGGACGCCATGACGGCTCCCGCAACCCACATTAATCCACCTCACACACTCCGCTCCCCCATCACCCCCCCATCCCTCGATGATTTATGAATTCCTTCCTCCATTATATAACACTTTATGTGTCTGTTTATTTCCACTTTGAATCCCACACATGCGACGGTTTGCCGCTCATGTATACTAAATCACAATAAGAATTTCAGTAGCGTTTCTCGCAACACCCGCGTCTCGAAACATTTTTATATTTTCTTTTCGTTGTGTGAATATGTCGAGATGTTTTATGGCCACTAGTTTATCGTCTTACGTAGTGGCTATATGCTCAATGAGTGTATGTATCGGTAATAATATATGCTATATGCTCAATGAGTGTATGTATCGGTAATAATATATGCTATATGCTCAATGAGTGTATGTATCGGTAATAATATATGATTTGCCCATCATACTGCTGGTGTTGGATCTAGTGGTACAAGTGAAGCCAACGCCCTCATATTGACCATTCAAAACAGCATTAAACTTTAAGAACATTACAATAACACTGAGACTTTTTTTGTTTTAAAGTTAAAGTACAGATTCGATAGGCATTTCACACCCGACCTGTTCACTTTCGCAGCCAGTCGTGCGTGTGTGATATAACCCCCCCCCCCCCCCCCCCCCCCCCCCCCCGTGGGTCACTCTGACACTCTCCCCCCCTTTTTTTTTTTTTTTTTCAAGCCGTCGTGTACGCATGCGTGCCGGATGGTGACCCCACGCACGCGTGACCTCTGTCCTCCATTCATTGATATCCAGTGAAAAAAATGACCTGAGTAAGAACAAGTGCTGTGACCTTAACTTTTCCCGTGACCTTAGTCTTATACCGGTATGTGACACCTGACCTTACTGCCACATGACCCCTGAGTGACACCTGGACTGATTAGGGAACAGTAGTTCTCGGGGTCAAACGGTCAAATGAGAGTATGTTAACAATGCTGAAAAAGAATGCAAATTATCAGTTACAACACACACAAAATACATCATAAAAATACATAGTCTTATAGTTACAGTATAGTATACAATATATATTTTTGAGATATTCTAAATTTGTGTCCTAGTGTACACTCTCTCTCTCTCTCTCTCTCTCCTGTATGAACTGGTCCACAGCAACTTTGTGTAACAACAGATGACTCAAACACTTCACATATCCGTGACAGCCAACAAAACCCCTCCATGAACCCCGCCTAACAGCCCTCTGTGCTCATTCTCATACCTGATGACCTGAACGACTATCCTGACACAATAGTTGACCTCCCCCCCCCCCCCCCTCCCCCGGTGCGTGACTGTGGAGTGTGACTGACCTTGGCGATGGTGGCGGGAAGGTGGGCGTGCTCCTCCTCGACGACGGTCACCTGGAGTTCCTTCTCCAGGAAGTAGGGCTGGTTGTCGTTCACGTCGACCACAGTGACATGCACGATGGTGTGCACCGTCTGCTCGCCAGCCTCCGCCGCCACAACCAGCTCGTGCTACCACAGAGGAGAGACACTGTGTGGGGGGTCAGGGGTTAGTGGCTGACCCTCCCTGGCCCTCCCTGACCCACCCTGATGGCGACCACGTGGGGTCAGGGGTTAGTGGCTGACCCACCCTGACCCACCCTGATGGCGACCACGTGGGAGGTCAGGGGTTAGTGGCTGACCCACCCTGACCCACCCTGATGGCGACCACCGAAGTTTGACTTGGATAATCATTAACGATGAAGACGACAATGTGATTACATTATCCACAGTTTGCAACCATGTCATTATAGTGGAGCGGGTAATCTCATTCCCTCAGTGTATCTGGTAGATGGATGTAGTTAGGCACACGTATGCCATGTGTCCTCTTCTACGGAAGTTCTAAGTCAGTGTACTCGTAGTTTGGACCGTCCTGGTTGTTCAGTTTGAATGTGGCATGAAGACCAGCAGTCCTGAGACACAGGATGTAATATGGTTCCGGTTTACATTACCAAGGTGGTACTAACTCGTGGTACTGCCAGTACACCGACCACAGGTCATGTACTGTACCCTCCCAAGCCAGTACACCGACCACAGGTCATGTACTGTACCCTCCCAAGCCAGTACACCGACCACAGGTCATGTACTGTACCCTCCCAAGCCAGTACACCGACCACAGGTCATGTACTGTACCCTCCCAAGCCAGTACACCGACCACAGGTCATGTACTGTACCCTCCCAAGCCAGTACACCGACCACAGGTCATGTATGTCTTGTAGTGAGGCCAGACCTGGTCTCCCACTGGTGTGACTCTGGCTCACCCTATCTCCCACATGAGTGACCTGACCTGACCCTCTCAGCAGCTCTGAGGGACGACCGGTCATCACACTAACCATCATCAGGAAACACACCGGGTAATTTAACCCAGTGACGACTGCCATCATTATGGTCACACAGTCTTTAAAAGGAATAGAATTGCTATCTATTGAAGATCTATATTCACCGGAAGTGAGAAAAATCAATGAAAAAATCTATGGTCAGTAGTTAGAAGTCTATCGTCATTAGCTAGGAATCTATGGTCAGTAGTTAGAAGTCTATCGTCAGTAGATGTTCTATGAGCCATATGTAAAGTCTAGAAATAGTGAGGAACTGGACACAGTCACTGAGAGAACCTTATTGTTATGAATCACGTATACAAGAGAGTGAAGACTTGGTGCATCACAGTGATACGACGACGTTTGGGTGAACCTCTGAATCAGTACAAGAATAAAGTTAAGATGAAGATGAAGGCAGTGAGGAGAGAGAGAGAGAGAGAGATACTGACCTTGCCTCTCTGTTGCTTGCTGAGATAATGAGAGAGAGAGATGTGAGAACCATGAATTTCTCCAACAATACCAGGGGCGTCTAATGCTACAGTCAGCCATCAAAGCGCAGGAGTTTGGTCCCAATTAAACCGGTTTTGACGCACCGAGGCATCGCAGTCAGACGCCCCACATGATTAAAACATCTCCCTCATGCCAGAGGCAACACCCACCCTCACCTCCTCATTAAGGCATCACAAGACTTGCTGCCTCGAACACCACCAAGATGGATGAGAGCGATTTGGGCCAGCACACTGCTACCATCACCATCATCTTGGTCGAGATTTTTCTGACCTGAGGGAGGTGTTTCGTCCTTACAAGTCTTGGCTCTGAAGATGAACTTGTGTGCGACTTGTCACAGTCATGAAGCAAACGTCTCACTACACAACAGACGCACATCTTATACTTATACTTACAAGACGATTGTCCGTATAGATCATCGTGGTTGAGAAGGAAGCCCCGGAATCATATATTTCTCTTTATAAATCAAAGGTGTTACTCCCCTTGGTATAGATATAAGTGATAGATATTTATAACTAAGTTATAACTATTTATCTATATCCTGGAGGTAATATTGCAATTTAAAGTTAGTTGAACCAGATGTCGCACGGAAGCCATAGTGGGTATGATGTGTAGTCAACATGAAGAGGGTGCTACAGTCTGTCAGAACTTGGGGTGAGGGGTGGCAATACAGTAGACAAATCATGAGGCACGAGAGATAACAAGCAGTTCTTATCTTAATTCTTTCTATAATCTAATTAACCTCAAGTGTCCATGTTGCTGTTGTACTTCATGTTCGTTTACGACCCTTGAGCACGACGGAACGACTCTTGGTTATGATGGCTTGGCCTTTGACCTGACCCTTAAGAATCAGGTCAAAGGCCAGGCCGTCATAGCCAAGGGTCGTACCATCGTGTTCCAGGTGTTCAGAAGGCAAGAAGAGTCGTTTTTACCTGGAAAATAAAAGTAAAGAACGGATAAATCTGAGTGATAATAATTGGAGGAAGTAGTGTTGGCAAGATAGATTAGGGCAATTATGGGAGACTCGCGTAGTGAAGATGCAAGAACCACTTCAGGTCATCATATGTAAGCCTTCTTAATGACGCAAAAAGCTTAATGCAACGATCATTAGATGGATTTCAGCTCGTCTTTACAATGACGTAATTAGCCTGTTAGATATTATTAAGGTGAGATCATAAAGTATTTTTCTGTCATGGAAATTTTGAAGATTTATTTTGGTGTTTGATAATGTGTTTACGAGTGAGGGAATTATCGTATCAACTGAGGGGAAGTAGAGTAAGTAAAGGTTATATTACGGTGTGTTGTTGTTAACTGTCTTGCTATAGTGGGGACAGGGCACCAGGGGGTATCGTAGTGGGGACAGGGCACCAGGGGTATCGTAGTAGGGACAGGGCACTAGGGGTATCGTAGTAGGGACAGGGCACCAGGGGGTATCGTAGTGGGGACAGGGCACCAGGGGGTATCGTAGTGGGGACAGGGCATTAGGGGGTATCGTAGTGGGGACAAGGCACCAGGGGTATCGTAGTGGGGAAAGGCACTAGGGGGTATCGTAGTGGGGAAAGGCACTAGGGGGTATCGTAGTGGAGACAAGGGACTGGGGGTATGGTGGTTCATGTGTCACACCTGAGGTAACTGATTCATATATAAAAGTAATTACATAATGTCGTTCTGCAACATACAAATATTAACAATTTCGTTTATAAAATTTTATTAAAAATTTCTCTTATTTATTCATATACTGAAATTGGTTAAAACTGTCTTTTTCCTAATGTTCTGTGATGATAGTGATTTCTATGATTACTGATGAAAACATTCCAATTAAGTCCGGATACGAGACATGATATATATACACTGTATTCCAGTCCGGATACGAGACATGATGTATATATACTGTAGTCCAGTCCGGATACGAGAGTGTGGGTGCCAGTATATCCAAGGGCTTCGTCGTCTCCTGTAAACTTGGTTTTCCTGCGTCAGTTCCAAGCCTAATGTACGATCACCTTCCGTCAAGTTATTACGACTGGACGACTTTTTTTTGGTCGCCCCGACGTCCGTAAGCCCTGTAGGATACGTCGGAGGCAGGTCGTAAGCGAGTGTAGGAGAGAGACACACACGGGAGCGGGTGAGGTGGAGGGCCAGGTCATACGGTTCGAGGTCATGGTGGTTGGTGGATGAAAATTGAGAAAACTGACACAAGTAACTTGGGATATCCTCTCTCTCTCTCTCTCTCTCTCTCTCTCTCTCTCTCTCTCTCTCTCTCTCTCCTCATTACGCGTTTCCTCAGTCCCTCTCTTCGTATCCTTTCCAAATTTTTCTTTCATATATATTTTTTCTTCTATTTAGCGTTCCTGCTCATCTCCTTGCACTCTCCAGCACCAACCATTTCCTCCCTTAAAGTATTTCCAGACTTTCGTTTTGCCCCATGCATCATTATCCAGCGGCAGCTCCTGGGCCGAGGACACATTCTGGAGAAGACTGGAATAGGACCCGGCTCTGGAAGCTCTCTCTCTCTCTCTCTCTCTCTCTCTCTCTCTCTCTCTCTCTCTCTCTCTCTCTCTCTCTCTCTCTCTCTCTCTCTCTCTCTCCCTCCCTCTCTCTCTCCCTGGCTGATGGCTCTGGGAACGCGTGGGTCGGGGCACTCCCTGGATATTACCTTCGTCTTAACGGAACAGACCTGGAAACTCTTTGCGCCTGAGCCACACGGCCTTGGAAAGTTCCTTATACCTAAACCATACGAGCTCTGGAACCTGCTACTGAGCCACACGTGTCTGGAAAACTTTGAGTGGAGCACGTGAGTTTTGTGAACCCTTCTTGACAGAACCGTCTGGGTCTGGAGAGACTTACTGGAATCTTGAACCACATGAGTCAGAAGACTCTACCTGACTATACCAATCGTATCTGGAAGATCGATCATTTGGACAAACATATGGCTCTTCTGGAAACGCGTACTGGCTAAATCACGCTGGTCTGAAACTCCCAGCCAAACCCACCAGGTCTACAAACTCTGAATGAATCATACTGGTCTGGAAACTCCCTTTGACTGGACCACACAGGTCTGGATGCTACTTTTGTCTGAATTTCAGACTTGTGGAGATTCCATCTGACAGAACGAAATGGGTCTGGAAACTCTTTCTCTGATTGAGCCAATTGAGACTGGAAACTTTGTCAACCAAATGGGTCTTGAAGCTCCTGTCTGAATCACATGCATCTGGAAACTCCTCCATGAACCACATTGGTCTGGAAACTCCTCCATGAACCACATGGGGTCTTGAAACTCATTCTGTATGAACCTCATGGGTCTGGAAACCCCTCTCTGAACCACATCAGGTCTGGAAACCCCTCTGAACCACATCAGGTCTGGAAACCCCTCTCTGACCCACACTGGGTCTGGTATCTCTGCCTGGAACATCGGACCAAAAACAAACTCATTGTTTATGCGTTTGCTCCTCCGAACGTGACCATCATTTGAGACAAATTACTGAGGAGAAGCGCAGTTGGCTTGTCTTCAGCTTTTAGTTTCCCCTGATTTGCATGAAGATCATTTAAGTCTTCAGCGTGGAGAAGAAAAGACCTCGCTATTTTCTCCAGTATAATCTCCACTTACTGGAGAGAAAACTCTAGTCTAACCAGCAGTGTGTGACCCTTTAAGGCTGCTGAGTATTTACATATATGTTTCATAATTGCCACTTGTATCTACATAGATTTTCGTAAAGAGGAGAACAGACTTCGTTGAGGGTAATGTTTCCAGATGGGTCAGGGTCAACAGTGTTACATGTCATCTTATTTTTTTTTATATCAGTACTGTCGACAGCCCTCGACGTCTTCAGAAAGTACTGCAAAATAGGATTTTCCTGGACACTGCTTTGGTATATAACTCATATCTAAGACCCTGGATGGTATGAATATTAATTCAACGTTCAGCACGCACCTCGAGGAGTTCCGCACACACCCTGGGAAGACATGCTTCCTTGAGCAAATGTCATCTCGCTACTCCACTGCTGGAAGAATATGATTTACTTCTGGAAAATTTCATTAAAAAGTTGATTGAGAACGTGGCTTCGTATTTGTCATTCTGATGAACTTTATTCTTCATTTGTTTCAAGTGATCCACCTCGTACGAGGCCCTCAGGCCAAGCTTGTTCCCACCTGCAGGTCCTGGACGGAGCCATCATCTGTACACAGGTTAAAATTCGACCTTTGTGTGAAGCGTAAGATATAACCCATGAGGGATCGGGCTGTGCTACGGCTCCGGTTGTTATCATGTTCCAAGACGTTGTTTACCTTCGTGATGAAGACCTGAGCAGATGTGAGGGACCGCGGGACACACGGAAGGTCCTTCGGGTAGCGTCAGCAACCTACTTGACTCTCCTAAGTAATAGCTTGTGTTGTCTGTGTCTTTTCGAGGAATATTGGCGGGTTTCATCTGTTCCTCGAGCTGAGTTCTCATTAAGACAGTCTCTTGTTGTACTTACAAGTTTCCACGTGACACACACTGGCCTGCCGAGTATTGTAGGGTCTGGCTAATGAGACACACGAACAGCCAATTCTCGGGAGCAGAAAGCAAAGTGATATCACTACGAGAGGAAGACTGAGCCAAGGGTACGGTTGTTGGGTGGAAGGGCACAGGGAAGTAGGGTGGAGACCATCAAGAAATCACAGGACGTAAAGTTATTATCATAACTGTTGTTAAAATCATCACATATTGATGCAACATGATTTTCAATGTTGGGGGAAATAAAAGTAAATGTTTGCACTTATGTATTGTTGGATAGGCAAATATTTCTTTCCTCAGTATCTGTGTTCTTCGCTGTGGCGGCACCCGGGATCATCTCGCACCAACACCAGCGTCTCTTACTCCATCATCCACAGAACTGTGCTCGTCCCACAGACTTATCTGTGCCTCACGCAGTCTTCCAGCTCCATCCAGTAACACACACACACACACACACACACACACACACACACACACACACACACACACACCCTCCCTCCCTCTCTCAACCACTCACCTTCATCCATTACATATTGCTCTTCCCTCGCGAGATTTTCATGCATCTTTTATATACTTTTCCCCAAGATTGTGATTTACTTCCTTGTTCTCCACGTACATCCACTGCCTCAGTGAGGTCAGATCCTCCTCCTCTACTGGCAGGGCTCCTCCTAGATATGTTCTAGATCACATAATTCATCCTTTACGACTGTCATTTGTTGGGAGGGACGTATAGTCGTCGTGGTGATAATCCTGGCTTTCTGTAGTGGAACTCGAGTTGGTTCCGGTACAGCCGTAGTAAGCGGTACAGCGGCCTACATGTGATACACACATTCCTCACGACTCTGTACGATGGCATGATATCCACCTACTGGACCTCCAGCTGCGGCAACACTAGGACCAACACAAGCCAGGGTCCTCCACGCAAGGTGGTCACTCGAGTGTTGTGTGGCTAAGACGACCCACATCCCTCTCCACACTTGTGTTCCTCCTCGACTACATTATCCTTACATCTTCCTCCCTCCACACCTCTTCCTCTCCCCACGCCTTTTCCCCTCCCCATTCCTCTCCCCAATCCACCTTTCTCACTTTACTTCCCAGTATCTCCCAAGACCGTCTTCTCAAACCCAGCACAAGAACCCCTGTCATCGCCTCCCCAAACCCACTGGAAGAGAAAGGAAGACAGATCACACGCTCACATTGGCCACAACATTTTCTCATGACTTCAGAAAACCAAACCAATCCAGCAAACAAACAGTCATTTTCCGCTCCATCACCGGACCATCCAGACCTGCTGTCTCCACGGCCCCGGACCATCCAGACCTGCTGTCTCCACGGCCCCGGACCATCCAGACCTGACCCAGACTGCGGACCACTGCCACGACAGACAGAAATCCAGACGTTCCCCAAATTCGTCCTTGTGTCAGAATTTCTTGGAAGATAAGACTCAGATCTCGAGGTCCTGTGCAAGCCACCAGCGGTGGACCTCAACACACACACTAGGCTGGACTCGTCAGCCATCAACGCTTCAGGTCCTCTAGTCTTGCTGACGTCAGCCACTCCACAGACCCGATCTGTGCGCTGACACCGTCAGCTATATCTCATCCCTGACGGTACCTGACCCAGCAGTGGAGGCAGACAGCCGTGCAATCGGGGACTGGAAATCTTAGGACTCCCTTAATCGAAGCTGAACCCACACCTCTGTGTTGATAAGCAGTACTGGCTCGGTACACCTTACATCATTGACAGATATCTGCTAAATAGCAATAATGTATAGTGAATGCTATTCTTCACCTCTGGATGAATTTGTTTGGGAAAAATAACTTTTTTTTTTTTTTGGCTTCCTCGACCGTGTATGTATTTCTCTCGTGGCAGATTTCCAGACAGAGCCCCGGCGGCTGTGGGAGGTGAACGCGTCGCGCATTGCCACGCCACACGACCTCAACCCTGTGGACGGGACTGACCCCTGACCTGGCCACGCCACTAACCCGCCTGTGCTGCTCTGGTACACTCCATTACACCTGGCTGTTAGATCACGCCTCCCTCCACACCTCCACCACTCTCACCCCTTACCTACCGTCACACCTTCACAGCGAATGGAGTACATACAGCGTACCACACTCGCTTGTACCTTCGTGCTCGAGTCGTGTGCAGTCGTGTTCAAGCCATAGCGTCGTTCTCAAGGGCCGTACCGTCGCGGTCGAATCGTACCGTGGTGCTCAAGGGTCGTGTCGTCGTGCTCAAGGGTTGCACTGTCATTCTCAAGGGCCGTATCATTGTTCTCAAGGGTCGTACCGTCGTGCTCAAGGGTCGTACCGTCGTGCTCAAGGGTCGTAACGTGCTCAAGGGTCGTACCGTCGTGCTCAAGGGTCGTGTCGTGCTCAAGGGTTGCACTGTCATTCTCAAGGTCCGTATCATTGTTCTCAAGGGTCGTACCGTCATGCTCAAGGGTCGCAACGTCGTGCTCAAGGGTCGTACCGTCGTGCTCAAGGGTCGGACCGTCGTGCTCAAGGTTGGTACCGTCGTGCTCAAGGTTCGTACCGTCGTGCTCAAGGATCGTACCGTCGTGCTCAAGGGTCGTACCGTCGTGCTCAAGGTTCGTACCGTCGTGCTCAAGGGTCGTACCGTCGTGCTCAAGGGTCGTACCGTCGTGCTCAAGGATCGTACCGTCGTGCTCAAGGGTCGTACCGTCGTGCTCAAGGGTCGCACCGTCGTGCTCAAGGGTCGTACCGTCGTGCTCAAGGGTCGTACCGTCGTACTTCGATGACGTGTAAGCTTCTTCCCCACATGTTTATACCTGCTAAGCCAACTGGGAATGGCCCGCTATTTCAGATAGGCCAACGAGGCTTTGATCTGCCTGAAGACGGGCAAGTTAATAGGATTTTCCCGGCCCTCCTGACGATGGTTGTGGTGGCGGTGGTGGCGCAGATGCCTCTCTCCACCACCAGGTAGGCAGTCGATGGTGTATTAGGGCGAAGGATTTATATAACCAGCTCTCACTGTAGGGGAGATGGATGTATATATACGACGTCATGTGTAGCGACTGAGGATGAATCTGTGTGTGTGTGTGTGTGTGTGTGTGTGTGTGTGTGTGTGTATTACCCGAGTCTTTGTATATTCGTGTTTACGCACTTACGCTAAGTATGAGGATCTGTTAACGCGTTTGTCCTACTACGCCCACAACCAGACGCCCATGTAAGACCAAATCTGGAGTGGCGTCCAGCACATGCGTCTCTGTACCAGGAAACATTCACCAGTGAACCAATATATTCAGCTGTTTGTTTACAGTTTATTTCCCCGGCTGCACTACAGCTGTGCTGATTGTATAGCGGAGGTCAGTTCACTCGGGCTGGAGTCTTGGGTCCTTCCTGCTTAACACCTTTCCCTTCCGTCATGATTTGAACTCTTCATTTGGGTTGTCGAGTCCACTGTTACCGCATACAACGACAAGTTCCTGACGGGACTTCTTGAAGTGGGTCATAGTCTAGTGGGGCAGCTAGAATAATGACCCCTGAGCCTGCCTCAACCCTGCCCAGCCTCTGCCCCTGGCCCGCCCCTGCTCAGCCCCTGCCCCTGGCCCGCCCCTGCCCCTGGCCCGTCCCTGCTCAGCCCCTGCCCGTGGCCCTTACCTTGGCATGTAGTTCATAGTCGAGCGGGGCAGCCAGGGTAATGAGACCTGACCGTTGGTCGATGGTAAAGAGGCCATCCCTGTTGCCTGCCCTGATGCTGTAGCGCGCCGACACTCCTGTGGGGACACAAACGCTGACATGACTGACCTGCTCACTGATGATGATGATGATGATGGTGATGATGTGAGAGTGGTAGTAATGATGATGATGAGGGATAGTGATGATGGTGATAGTGGTGATGATGTGAGAGTGGTAGTAATGATGATGATGAGGGATAGTGACAATAGTGAGAGTGACAGTGAGGTACATGTGACCTAACTTGTGAAGATTCTCCACTGTCCAGTCATCCAGGATGACCTCACTGTGGGTCAATGTAACCCTAACACCAGTGGCCAGTCACCCGGGATGACCTCCCCTGTGCTCTCTCTCTCTCTCTCTCTCTCTCTCTCTCTCTCTCTCTCTCTCTCTCTCTCTCTCTCTCTCTCTCCAGCTGGTAATACACCTGGTCACGCCAGTTTATCACCAACACGCCACCAAATTCCTCCAACGGAACATTGTGGTCATCCTTCACCATCCCTCTCTCCATCAGGCCTCCTTCCTCCAATAGATCATCGTAAACAAGTGTTCATCGCCCCTTCCGACAGCCTCCACTGATTACATTTGATCACTCTACCAATTTTCTCCACCACTCCATCACAGCCATGCCTCCAGCAACTCTCCCTCCCCTACATCAACAGTAGTAAACCTACAACAGCGATGTATCTAAATTTCTAATCCGAAAAAAAAATAAATTAGGATGATAAAAGAGAGACGGAACCGAGAGGAGGGGAAAAATGAAGAGCGAGTTCTGAGCTTCCTTCCTCTGTTGTCAGAAGAGATATTGCAGACATTGTGTGTGAGATACGAGCCAATAACCTAACAAAGGTGCCACACTCCTATGTCAGGTGAGGGTCGCCGCCCCTCACAGACACACACCACACCTCACCTCACAGAAAACGTGGCCTCACGAGACAGGATGATGGAGAGTGAGAGACAGACAGAGTACTGGGCCACATAGAACACAGAAAGATGGACATACAGAGAGACCAGCGTGGAGAAACAGAGAAATATTCTCTAGCAAATCGAGTTGAAGATACAATGTAAACAAATAGTAGAATGGAAATATGAAAATGATAACGGAAAAATATTTACAAGATTTTTGCGCCCAGGGGAAAACCTCCTGAGTATTGTAACCGTAGCAAGAGAATATTAATATTCTTAGTAATATTAATAATACAGCTACTGACGCAAAGAGTTACTCGGGGAAAAACAGTTATGATTCGTTGGTTAATATTCGTTTATGACTGAATATTACTTGTTGTAGACACAGTCTGACCTCCAAGGCAGCCGACATGATGGTCATGATACAGTCTTACACACTACCATGGTCATGATACAGTCGTACACACTACCATGGTCATGATACAGTCGTACACACTACCATGGTCATGATACAGTCGTACACACTACCATGGTCATGATACAGTCGTACACACTACCATGGTCATGATACAGTCGTACACACTACCATGGTCATGATACAGTCGTACACACTACCATGGTCATGATACAGTCGTACACACTACCATGGTCATGATACAGTCGTACACACTACCATGGTCATGATATTCTCCCACATTATGATATATGTAAACACCGGGGGTCGTACCGTGATAACCCCTCCTCCATGGCAGACCACTGGCTCAATATCTGGTTATATTTACTCCAATAGTCCCGTCATGTGGACGGGCTAACAGAAGCCATATACAGGTGTATTTAACCTTCTGCCTGTAGTCGGACAGATACCTTAAAATCCTAAAAGAACGACGGGTGTAAATAACTAAAATCTCGTTCATATTTTTTTTTCCCCGATGACGAACATGACACGAGGAGGACAAGACCCAGTCACATTCCATCTGTGTTGGAGGGATTGAACGAAGATGAACATGAATGAAGGTATTGTTACTCAACGGGCCGTAGGTGTTCGCAGACCTGACACTTGAAGATAGAAAGGTTATAGGAAGATGAGGAGACGAGAGGAGGAAGAGAAATTCACAGCTACGCTGTTCAGGGGGCAAGGAGGAGGTACTTATCATAACGGCCCATCCTCGAGTGCCAGATCACATGGACCTTAACGTATATAAAACATGGAACTTCCTCATGCATAGTTTAAGCATAGCACACATTGAGAACACAAGTGTATCCAGTAATACCGTATGACATAACCCTTCACAACCATAACCCTAGAACATGAGGGAGGCGGAAGACTGACCGTCCTTGTGTGTGGCGGTGACCTGGGCCACCCTTATGGCTGGAGGGGCGTCCTCCACCAGCAGGAGACAGTAGCGGGGCTCAGCGAACTGCAGGGGACCGCCGCCCCCAGCACCAGACAGCAGGCGGGTGGCTGGGGGAGAGGATGGGGACATTTAGTATTAGTAAGAAAATTAACTGAAATTGACACTTAAGAGTAATTACTCTTGTGTGAACATGGTAATAACTGATCCAGGATTGACCATCAGGCATCAGTGTGTATGTGTGTGTGTGTGTGTGTGTGTGTGTGTGCGTGCACGGAATTAACAAAGTATATACTTTAAAAAAAATTAATTAGAATGAATATTTCTGGAACGTGAGAGGATAAACACGAGGAAAGTGATGAGGCAGTCTGTATCTAGATTACCAGAACACCATTTACTGTGTGGTGAAACGTACCTTACATACAGGATGAAGATGATGTGATCTGTTGCAAAGTACCAGATGTAAACATACTGGAACTGTGTCACCATTTCCGTGGATGTGACCACAGTTGTCAAGTTTACCGTCTGATTAGAGACTCTGTGTCACTTACATGCAATAACTAGTTATTAATAGACTCATACCAGAGAACGTTATTGGAAATTTTATTTTAAAAATAGTAAGATAAGATCTAGATTGAAAGAAATCGACGAAAGGGTTGTAATGATTATGCTAAATGTCTGCAAAGATTTGTACAACATCGTTCAGCGAGCACAGTTCAAGGAGACGACCCAAGTGAGGTTGAATGTTCACCTGTGATTAACCTAGTTCATGAACAGACGATCTAACACAGTGCAGACAGGAGAGAAAGATGACACAAGGAAGGAGACGCGATCGTGAAGATCTGAGGTAGAATCATTATGTAATGAAGTTAGGAAACGAAGGAACGGCGGGAAACACTGAGGAAGACGTGGGATAACAAAACGGAGACTGAACAGAGGAACGAGATTGAACGAGACATGTTACAGAAGGTAGCCACATCGCACACTGAAGACAGGAGGGGCGTCAGATGGATGTGGACCCTCAGAGATACAAATGAAGAATATTAGAACAACAGAAAATTTTTCAAGGCTGACAAATCGAAAATCTCTCAAAGTCTGACAGCAAGAAAGCATTACATAGACACTGATCACGACAGATTAAAGGATGATAATGTCCCAGTAAATCAGCGGCTACGTTGAATAAATGAAATGCGACATGAAAAGGATTTAAAGTCGATAATGGTTTTGGATCTTCAAGAAAATCACAAGTGAATCTATGAAGGACGGAGCTGAAGAGGAAGAAATGATATTCATAGACGTATTGGAGACGACTTCAGACTTGAAGTTGTTTCAAAAGATAAAAAAGAACGAGAAGGATGAATACGCACTGAAAGATGTAGGCTGGGAGGCCCGGTTTATGTAGAAGTTTATGTGAGGAGAAATCAGTAAGTCTTAAGCACTCTGACAGACCCCAATTCTGTTGTGATTCACAACGCACTCACCTCACAACCATGACTCTAAGGTACAACACAGACACAGACACCAGCTATTTCTATAACCACACAGAACCAACCACACCACCATGGCCCTAGACAGACACAAACCAGTGCCATTCTGTCGCCTTCATCTTCAACAATCGAAAATATTTACATATATATAAATACGCGGGCCTTCCTTTCTCTATCGCCTTTATCAAAAAATGGAGTCCCTTCCCGGAACTAGTTCCCTCCACTACCTTCCCTCCAGACCCTCCATTCCGACCAGCCACAAGTCCCAGACTCCCTCCACTCAAAAGCACCAATATACTCCGTCAATACACACCATTACTATGCATGTTGTTCCCCGACGTGGCCCTCGTCTGTATCTTTCTTCATCCCAAATGGAATATTGACTGCTTGAGCACGACGGTACGACCCTGAAGGGCAACGGTACGACCCTGAAGCAGGACGCTTCTCTCCGTCCTACTACTCCAGCCGTGTGTGTTACCCGCCACAAAACTAACTTCAGAAGTTCTACATCTTCCATTTGGTGTCCCATACACAGTCCACCCATAACAAACGTTCATCCATAACGTTCTCTCTCTCTCGAGATGACTTGAAATTCCAACATAATCCCTAAGTGACAACTCAGTAGTATTTCGTGCTCTGAAAGACAGATGGCGTTGGTGTTGAGTCTGCGACGTCTCTCATTCACGATACCCTACAGTGTGGGGAGAACCCTGGCGTGTGGCCGACATCTCATCTCTTATATTCACGAGGGTAGTCGCTTGACGTCATGAAGCGCTAGTGACCCCCAGCGCCAGGGACGTCTGGGTCGCGACGTCACTGGCACAATGACTGACGTATCTCATTGTCTCGGCTTTTCCAGTGTCGTGGCCAGGGGCTCTTCCCTCCCTCGCGCCGCTATAGTGGTTCACTCAGATATTCCTCAGCAGACGATGAATTATGAAATCGCCGAAGCTTACGGTAAGCTGGACCAGGAGAGGTGAGGAGTTCCAGTTTTGCTCCTGGTGATGACTACAGGTCCACCTTTGTCTCCTTTATTTATAGTTTCCCGCGTAGCGAGGTAGCGCCCGGATCAGAAGATGGGTTTCATTCCCTCACATGTGCCCCCTAGCCGTCCCCAGTCCACAACCAAGCCCCTCACACCTTTCCATGGTTCCCCCTGACCGCTTCATGTGTCCTCGTTCAGCCCGTTGACGATACGTCGTCCCCTGTATACCACTTCGCTCCAATTCGGTTTATCTCATTTCCTTAGAACATTCGACTGATAAAACTCTGGCTCTTGATTGTTCTATGGGTCGACTTATCTTACACAGAAACAAGTTCCATCCAAGAACTTTACTCACCAGAGTTGTACACAAAAATCAAATCGTGATACCATGGGAATCTTGCGATCTCCAAACGTAATTTTACGACGAATTGTAATGAAGCGGACGACGGCGCAACATCTTGAAGGCGTCCCTCACACACACACACTCACACACACACACACACACACACACACACACACACACACACACACACACGACTTCCTCGCATCACTGGCAGCTTCGTCATGACCTGGGCCGTGTTCATGAAGCCATTCCTCTGCAGATTACACCGGGTAACACCAGCCTCCTTCTCGGAGAGCCACGTCTTATGAATCATTCCCATTCAGTATGGCAGTACAGTAGCGGATACAGGAGGAGGGGCTGCTGTAACCCAGGCAGTGTAGCTACGGTCGTCGAATCCCGATGATATCAATGATTGTGAACGACATTCCATTTGCTCCAGGACGAACTTAAGTCGCCGAGACTCAGTCAGTCAGAACTTAGAGGAAAAAGAAATTTTTTTTCTTTTGCTGGTTTTCCGGCGGTAAAATATCGGTATTGTTTAGGAAGGGAGATGTTTGGTTGCCTGGCTTAAAATATTTAGGAAAGTGGAATACTTATGAATATTCTATCAGCTTCGCTGAATAACATGAAAATACAATAGTAATTTCATAAGACATAAAGTCTTTGAATAACCTTACCTAGCAATCGCATTATGAACAATAAC
The DNA here is from genome assembly GCF_036320965.1 of Panulirus ornatus. Taxonomy (NCBI): domain Eukaryota; kingdom Metazoa; phylum Arthropoda; class Malacostraca; order Decapoda; family Palinuridae; genus Panulirus; species Panulirus ornatus. The sequence continues at coordinate 1,827,147 of NC_092287.1, forward strand.
ATTATACAGTCTTAAAAAGAAATTTTTTTTTCCTATGAAAATTTTGCTGAAAAAATTACATTTGAAAATCTCTGTCGTTTCCACATGGGATTCTCGTTTTCTTCTACAAGTTTTTCATCATAACCAGGAACCACTTGGTTAAGCCCCGTCGGTACCAGGATCTGTGGTACCATTGTGTTCATGGGCACGTACCACCACAGGACCATACCATAAACACCAGGATGTGTGATCACATTGCAACCATGAACTCAATGTACCAGTGGTAGTACCAGGACGAAGGCTACCACACCATGCATGGTCCTGTGGTACAGTACCTACCAGTACGTGATACACAGCAACCCTGGATTAAGTCATCCTACCACAGCAGAGGATACCATGAACGCTTCTACACTCGTGCTGATACAGTAACTGTGGGATATAAAGAAACTTTCTCATATACATCATTGTAACCCCGGGACCCCCACATGACAACCATGAGTCAAGACTATGAAGTTAGTCATCTTGTGTTATGATCTGTTGTTCAGGGTCTTCACTGTGGCTGAAATGAGACGATGGTGATCATGAGGACGTGGATGGGCCTCTCCCTTGTGTCTGGAGGTGAGATGGTTTTCTCCTCCTCCTCCTCCCGGGCACGAACCAACTGAGACTGGATCATTTGCCACTTCCTCCAGGTGTACCAGGATCCTGGAAAGATCCTTCGTCCCCGGGGAGTCCTCTCCAGGTCTGCCAGTGTCCGGGGACGTCGCAGGAACCCTCACAGACACTCAGAAAGGAAAGGCTTTGAGAAGCACCTCTCCGAGCCTCACCTGATCTTGTACCTCACATTTCTGACTCCTGGAAAAGCCTTCACTGGGTCTGCAGAATCCTCAGTCTGCCGCCGCTGCTTCGAACTGGGATCTTGTACCTCCTGCTGTGCTCATCACTGGCCATCGTCATCAAGACTCTGCTCAAGATGACGATACCTGGTGATATATCCGGGTTTAGTGCGACCTCCCGGACATGAGGTGGTGTAATCATGTTCTTCAAGCGGAAAGCGTTCCATCTTGGCGTCCAGCCCGCATCGTATTAGTTATCTGAATCATGCAGAAAAATCTTAATTTCCTGTCGACTTCTTGAAAAAGCTGAGGGCCATCTCTCCTCGTCTGTCTGTCTGTCCGACAGACGGTTCTTCTGGTCATCAGTCCAGGAGGAGGAGGAGGAGGAGACCTCCCACCTCCAGACACAAGGGAGAGGCCAGTCCACACTGTGGCTCCTCACCATCACCCACCCACCTTCTCTCCTCCCACGTTTAGTGCTGCACCCACACACACACTCTCCCTCTCTCTCTCTCTCTCTCTCTCTCTCCCCAGTGGTGGTGGTGGACACGCTGGTTCTCCCCAGTTATCGTCCTCCCCTGCTCGTTACTCCCACGCCCCGGATGACTTAATTGCTTCCACATTTTCTTGCAGTCTTTTTCAGAGGCTGGTCCTCCCGTCAGAAGGCTCCCGAGCGCTCTGTGGGCCACAGCTCATTGGCTTTTCTAACCTCGACGTTGAATTCCTCTTCCTTTCCCTCCCACTCGGCCCCCGTCTCATCCATCCCTCACTGCCACCCACCAGCTCCTGTCTTCTCCAGATCTCCCTCGCGTCTTGTGGAGCGAGGAGGTCGTGGACGAGTCTGTCCTCACGGTTCATACAAGCTTGCAAGACGTGATAGATAGATAGATAGATAGAGATAGATATAGATGGATAGATAGAGGTATATAAGTTTGTAATGGTAAGGTAGATAGATTGATTGATAGATAGAGGTATATAAGGTTGTAATGGTATGTATCTAAAAGTTCACATATGAGCATAAGATATCAAACCCATAACTCACAACTTCCCGCCCGCCACCTCCCCACCACACAACCCCTGATAGAGGACCCCCCCCCCCCCGCCACACACACACACCCCAGACAATATACTGCCAGTAAACCCGAGTGTTAACGCCAGTGGGAGGACGTCGTACCACCGCGCTCAGGGGAAACTCTCGCAGTTTATCATGAGTTTTTTTTTTTTATATATATAAAAATATCGGAATAAACTGTTGACAATACTGACTGCAGGGGCGAACTGGGGTGTGTGTGGGTGGGTGGGTGGGGGGGGGGGTCATAAGATACCACGACCCTTGCCAGTGTGCTTCTCCCATGCTTTGTGATGTTACTTCCCATTTTCGTTCCTGCCAGCTGTTGAGCCGGAGGGAGAGTTGGGTCATAGCCCGTCTCACGTCAACCTGTACCATGTTCATGGTACTTGTCCCACCCCCTGCTGTACCGTGGTCATGGCACAGGTCACGCCCTGCTGTACCGTGGTCATGGCACAGGTCATGCCCTGCTGTACCGTGGTCATGGCACAGGTCACGCCCTGCTGTACCGTGGTCATGGCACAGGTCATGCCCTGCTGTACCGTGGTCATGGCACAGGTCACGCCCTGCTGTACCGTGGTCATGGCACAGGTCATGCCCTGCTGTACCGTGGTCATGGCACAGGTCATGCCCTGCTGTACCGTGGTCATGGCACAGGTCACGCCCTGCTGTACCGTGGTCATGGCACAGGTCACGCCCTGCTGTACCGTGGTCATGGCACAGGTCATGCCCTGCTGTACCGTGGTCATGGCACAGGTCATGCCCTGCTGTACCGTGGTCATGGCACAGGTCACGCCCTGCTGTACCGTGGTCATGGCACAGGTCACGCCCTGCTGTACCGTGGTCATGGCACAGGTCATGCCCTGCTGTACCGTGGTCATGGCACAGGTCACGCCCTGCTGTACCGTGGTCATGGCACAGGTCACGCCCTGCTGTACCGTGGTCATGGCACAGGTCATGCCCTGCTGTACCGTGGTCATGGCACAGGTCACGCCCTGCTGTACCGTGGTCATGGCACAGGTCACGCCCTGCTGTACCGTGGTCATGGCACAGGTCACGCCCTGCTGTACCGTGGTCATGGCACAGGTCATGCCCTGCTGTACCGTGGTCATGGCACAGGTCATGCCCTGCTGTACCGTGGTCATGGCACAGGTCATGCCCTGCTGTACCGTGGTCATGGCACAGGTCATGCCCTGCTGTACCGTGGTCATGGCACAGGTCACGCCCTGCTGTACCGTGGTCATGGCACAGGTCACGCCCTGCTGTACCGTGGTCATGGCACAGGTCACGCCCTGCTGTACCGTGGTCATGGCACAGGTCACGCCCTGCTGTACCGTGGTCATGGCACAGGTCACGCCCTGCTGTACCCAAGGTCACGCCAGCATCACAGACTCATTAGCCCGTCCTGCCGTGGCTCCTCATATAATCCGCTAAGATGCTCTGTTCTCCCCCTAAACCCCTGTGTTTATCCCCTCATTAAGTGCCACAGGTTAATCCTGGCGTTATCTGTTTATTACGTCTTAATGAACGGCTCAATTTGCATATCTCCTGGCCTCTAATGCCACTCAGTATTCCTCCTTTAAAACCACACTTTCCTGTTGCGTCTCTCCTAAACAAACCACAATAACCACAGCCTTCTGTCCTTGAAGACACACTAACCACCTATCCTCTATACCTGAAGCTACACTAACCACCTATCCTCTATCCCTGAGGCTACACTAACTACCTATCCTCTATCCCTGAGGCTACACTAACCACCTATCCTCTATCCTGGACACCACACCATCACGTCTCTTCTCTACGTTTGGGAAATGACGTACAAGAAATTAATATAGAGCACAGAGCCGAGGTGGAGCTTCAGAGTTGCCACCGTGTGTTGAGGATGAACATGCCCGAGGTAGAGGCCGCACAGGAAGTGGTATACCTTCCTCACTCCTGCTGCACATCTCCCTCACTCCCTCACTCCATCTTTCTCACTCTTAGAGCCTCTTCTCCTCTTCTTAACCTCACCTTTTTCACTCCCGGAGTCTAAAGATAGAGAGAATATCCTTATAAGTTGTTATAATACTGTGGCTACATTTTCCATGTTAAACCTTCCATCTCTAACTCTGTTATTAGAACGGTTTAATGGTATATATCTGGTGCACAGGATGCATACGAGTACATATATAAGTACATTAATCAAGTACCAATTAACTACTGCAAATACTTTATTAATAGACCTCGAAATGAAGGTGAAATATGGAGTTTATTCCCTGAAATACTGCAGCGGGTTTTTAGAAGACTCCATGGAGCGGCGGAGGAAGTCAGGGTGGCCGAAAGAGTTGTCGTCACAGGCAAGGTTCAGTGTGTGGGCTAATGTGTGTAGGGAGGAGGTCGTCTCTGGCCTGATGGATTTTATGGCCCCTGGGCCGCCGGCCTCTGTACCCACCTACATTCCTCAGACGCTGGTGGTGGGTGGGTGGGTGAGGGGGAGTAGTCAAGGTACTACTAATGTACTGCAGTCTTGAGGTGTGGGAGGGTTATGGTGTCAGGGTTCGGCATTCATTGAGTGGGATTCCAACCCTGGGTACCTGGGGTTATGTGTGGGTGTCTTAGAGTCTTTTCATGTTCAAATTTTCACTGTGAATCATTTCGTTATGTAATGAGACTGAATCATTTCGTTATGGGATGTGACTGGATCATTTCGTTATGTAATGAGACTGAATCATTTCGTTATGTGATGAGACTGAATCATTTCGTTATGTGATGAGACTGAATCATTTCGTTATGTGATGAGACTGAATCATTACGTTATGGCAACAGGGGAGGAGGGTTGACGGAAGGAGACATCTTCTCTCTCCTCATGAATCAGGTTCCTGAAAAATATGTTTACGTGGATGACAGTGTGGTATTAGCTTCACCTAGGCCAGGGGGGTGGAACCTGGGGCTTCACCTAGGCCAGAGGGTGGAGCTTGGGGATTCACGTAGGCCAGGTGAGGGTGAAGCTTGGGGATTCACGTAGGCCAGGTGAGGGTGAAGCCTGGGGCTTCACCTAGGCCAGGGGAGGAAGGAGCCTGGGGCTTCACCTAGGCCAGGGGAGGAAGGAGCCTGGGGCTTCACCTAGGCCAGGGAAGAAGGATCGAACAGCTAGGGCGTGTGAGCACTCCGTCCTTAAGAGTTTCGTGCACCAGCCCTCCTGCCTGGCGGCCAGCTCGGCCAGCAACTCAACATAATGAGAACCAACACCAGGGAATGATGGAGGCTCCTGTGTTAACCTGAACCCTGATGCCCAGCGGGGAAAGTAAATGACAGACAGACAGAGGTAATAACTCATGCTGGTCATTGTTATCTTCGTATAATCTGTCTGGATCAGATGTTCCAACATGTGTACTTGTATGGCGACTCCACAGATGTATTACGTCTGTGTTGGAGCTAACTTGCAGTTCCTCCTGTGTGTGTGTGTGTGTGTGTGTGTGTTACAATGCCATTATGTGAATGTCTGTTGCTTCACCGTCGTCCAGAGATTTGGCCTGTGGTCAGCAACATGACTAGTTTTGTTACCCATGTTTTTGTTGCATCTTTAATAATGGCTGGAATTCGGTTCGATCCTGGAGGTGTGTTCTCAGCCTCGACGCTCACACTGGTCCTGCTGATACCATTTTCCAATACCTCAATACCTACGATTGCTTTGCCATCTCGTTGGTTAAACGAGTCATCTTTTAATTTGTCTTCGCTATTTGAGATGAATATTGATTCATATCGTTCATGTAACGTCTTGCTGATTTGCATGGGGTCATTTCCCCCGCCAGTTTGCCCCTGTACAGATGGTCGTGCTCGGTGATGGTGGCTTGCAACACCTGGCCATGTTGTGTAGAACTCTCCTCACTTTCACTTCTCTTCCACGAGATATCGTTATTTCCTCCTCACCGTTGTATCCTCTCCACACCCACACTCACTCTGGTTACCGGAGGGAGGCTCAGCCATGGGTGCCACCTGAGGGGACCATCCCCTGGTGATAGAGTTTGGCTAATGCGTTGGACCCTCGCCGGGCAGATAGCGTCATTCCGGCCTGGCTATAACCTTCGCTGGCCAACACTGAGGCAAAGAATGATCCCATGATCGCCAGCTTGTTGTTCGCTGGGTTTGTTTTGGGGGGAACGCTTGAAGTGGCATATAACTAGTCTGGCGTGCGTAGCCTCATAGGCATTTTATGCCTTATATATTTTCGTACTGGTGGAGTTATATATGGTAATTATATTTGGTGTAATTAGCAGGGTGTACAGTAATTGGTCTTAATTATACGTGGCCGAGTGACAGTGGGGTTAGCTTCCTCATATAAGTCTATCTAGACTGATTATTTCAACCCCTTGAACAAGACGGTACGATCCTTGAACAAGCAGTTCGACCGTTAAGGTCCGGGTCTTATGCCAGGCCATGGTACTCTCAGGGTCGAACTATCGTCATGAATTAGGTCCACAACCTTGTCATCAATTCCCACGCGTGTGTCACATGTGTAAACTCATCAACGCTGGACCGTGAAACTTTTGAACTTATTTCCATCCCTTTAACTCGTCTTCCTCAGGCATGTGAGATATGAGATGGGGAGTGATCGGTCCCCATACTGGGTGACATGGGAGCCTGCGTCACAATCTGTATATATCATAATTGTGTAGTGGTAGTACTGCCTTGTTTGGCCCGAAACCCTTAACGTGACGGGTCGTCTGTCATGTTGGATGAATGGCTTGAGGGAACTCGTAATGACCCAGTTTTTCATGTTAAGTCCGGAGTCACACGAGGTAGAGTGATCGTTAGGACAGCAACTCTCTAATGTGTGTGTGTGTGTGTGTATCTGTGATTACCTCCTCGTACAGTACGAGGGGAGGAGGGTGGAACTCTGCAGTCGTGAGTCTCCATCTTATAAACTTTTATAAAACTTTTTTGGACGTTATAGCGTCAGCATTCAGAGAGAGAGAGAGAGGGAGAGAGAGAGAGAGAGAGAACTCGGTGTACACTCGTGTATGATGGTTGCCCACCACTACCACCGCCAGAGGTCAGTGTGTGCTGGTGCGCTACAGTCAGCACCAGAGTAACGTAGAGTTCGTGACCAGCGGAGCAACGTGAGGATGTCAGCTGCTGGTGCGATTGACGGCTTACGGGGCCGGGGGTCGAGCTAGTCGGTGTTTCTCCTGGGTTAAGAAACGGTTCAGTGGTGTTGTGATGACGTCACAGCATCCCTAGTCCGTGTCAGCCAGTGAAGGTTTTCTAAAATATTGGCGCGACTGTGTTTGCGAGAGAACCCGTAATCTCGGGATTAAGAAGAAAAAAAAATAGAATTCGAAGGAACAGGAGTTCCTTAACAACTGAAAAGAAAAAATAGAAGTTGCAGGAGGTAAACACAGATCCTGTTTGAAGTGCTATAATACGTGACTCGTAGTGTTAAGTGAGGCTAGGCTGCTCCCTGGCCACTAGTTTTGTTCATGTCTCACTAATATCAACAAACACATGACAAGACGGCAGGTGTCCAGCTGTGACTCTTGCCAGCTGAAGGACGCAACGCTAAATCTTCACGTCCCACATAGTCTCAAAAAACTTCATTATCAAAATTAAAAATGGGTCCCCTCCCCCCAAGTTTCATACAGCGTGTGAACCTAACCTGACCTAACCTGACCTAACCTGACCTAACCTAACCTAACCTAACCTAACCTGACCTGACCTAACCTAACCTAACCTAAGCTAACCTGACCTAACCTAACATAACCTAACCTAACCTAACCTGACTTACCTAACCTAACCTGCCCTAATCTAACCTGACCTAACCTAACCTAACCTAACCTAACCTAACCTGACCTAACCTAACCTGACCTGACCTGACCTGACCTGACCTAATCTAACCTAACCTGACCTAACCTAAACTAACCTGAGCTGACCTAACCTAACCTGACCTGACCTGACCTGACCTGACCTAACCTAACTTAACCTGACCTAACCTAACCTAACCTGACCTGACCTAACCTAACCTAACCTAACCTAACCTAACCTAACCTGACCTAACCTAACCTAACCAGACCTAACCTAACCTAACCTAACCTGACCTGACCTAACCTAACCTGACCTGACCTAACCTAACCGAACCTAACCTAACCGAACCTAACCTAACCTAACCTAACCTAACCTGACCTAACCTAACCTGACCTAACCTAACCTAACCTGACCTAACCTGACCTAACCTAACCTAACCTAACCTAACCTGACCTAACTAACCTGACCTGACCTAACCTAACCTGACCTAACCTAACCTAACCTAACCTAACC